>NC_072820.1:33227500-33285000 GCF_027744805.1 Dunckerocampus dactyliophorus
CTCTTCGGCCCCTTACTGGTCTTCCCGGGGGGGGGGCTCTCTGGGCTGGCTCTTGGGGCACTGATCTTTGTGCTGCCTGCCCCTATGGGCCTGGTGGCCTTCTGGCGGCCGGGGCCCGGCCTTGCTATTTGGGGCGGGGCTCTCTGGGAGGTGGAAGGCGGCCCCTTTCCTTTCATGCATTCTCAGTGACAATTACACGCCCACACATTCCTGCACCTTTATATATATATGAAGTCTTCCTCACATACAGAGATACCTGTACATATGCACACTCACAGTACATACGTACTTCCCCACATTACTCACTGAGTTAACCAGGGTGTTATTATGTTGTTGGTTTTATTACAGCGACGGTGATATCAGCAGTATGACTATATGTATGTATGTATATATGTGCGGTGTATATATATATATATGTGTATGTATATATATATATATATGTATATTTTTTTTTATTAAAATGATGTGCATTACAGTAACTTTGATTCTATTCACTATCATGGATAATCATTTCATTACTACAGTTATGTGTGACTGTTTCAATGCGGTATTATCATTGTGATCACTATCATAATTCATCATTTCATGACTGCTATTGCGTGCGACTGTTTCAATGCAGTATTGTCATTGTGATCACTGTCATAGTTCATCATTTCATGACTGCTATTATGTCTGATTGTCATTGACAGCTTTGTCATTGTGGTTGTTGATATTGATTTGTTCTTTATCCTTGTTCGTCTTTATAGTTGTCATGGACATTTATTTGCTGATGTCGTTCTGTATGTTTCTGTTGTTCTGTCACAATTGTTGTTGTTGCTGCTGTTGTCCTTGTCTCTTGTCTCTCCTTTTTTTGTTTTTGTTTTTGTCCCCCCCCCTGTTTCCTTTTCTCTTCTTCTCTGTACCCTCCTGCTCCGGTCCGGTCGCTCCAAATTTGCTTTATAACAAGCATCAAGGTCGAATAAATTTTGTATGACAGGGGAAGTGTATATCACACTTCTCTCTGGCAGAGTAAATCTGTTGAGCACTTGACGGCATTTAGGTCTACAATTCTATCTGCTTTAAAGGCTGGACAGGACAGGGGTAAAAAAAAAAAAAAAAAAAAAAGATTGTCGATGCATCTCCATGCATCTTTTTATGTGATCAATATTTTGTCAATTTTTGTATGCATATTTTTTTCTACATATAACTTCTTTTTACTCACTGTGTACTACTAAAACAAAGCATATTTGTAATGATCCACAATGAAAATAAACATGAAACAGATGAATTTACTTCCATTACCTTCTAATAATTGGAAGGTTACATCTACAAACATATTTCCCATTGCACAGAACCAGCAGGACAAGTAAATTGCACCAGTAGCAGCATGTATAAAATTAACACAAGCTTCAGCATATTCTGCATAACAAACATAAATAAAATCTGCCATTATTCATAAATAAATAATAAATACTTGTGAATTCAAACTAAAATCCTGAGCATAGAATCTCTGACAAAAATAATATTTTTGTTGTATAGAAAAGTCAAAAACAGCTTTCATACAAAATATAGATTTCTGTACCAGCAGCTCTCATATAAGAATAATGCTTGCAGACGTCAGTATTATGAATAACCAAAAATACTGGGCCGCCCTAGTTGTGGCTGTTGCGTCCGTAACCCAAACCAAGCTAAGACTCAATTCTGAACCCCCGTCACTTTCCGTCCACCCCACACTCAGCTCCTCTAGCACTGGAGCACATTCCCAGCAACCCACATGAGCATGAGTTTTATTTATGTCTTAAATTACTTATTTTCTCTGATTATGTCTACCATATTGGGTAATACGGGCGTAAAGGGATTATAGGGGTGTTATTTCATGTCTAGATGGCTCTAATAACATTAAAACCGTATTTAATAGGTCGTAAACAGGTTTCTATGCTCTACGAAAATATTTAATTTATAAATAAGGAATCCTACTTGTCAGAAATTCATTTATCACGGTCAGGTCGAGAACCAATTAACCGTAATAAATGAGGTCTTGTATAGATAAATAAAGTAAGTCAATAAATTGAATTGACTTACTGGTTGGCGTCGAGGAGGATGACCTGTGCCCCCTCCACAGTGACCCTCGTGTTCATGGGGAGGATGTGCACGTGCTGCTCGGCCACCCTCAGCTTGCTCTTCACCAGGTTGCCTGTGATCTGACAGAACATTGGAGCATGGTTTATACATTATTAAGTTCAAAATGACAACCTACAAGACTTGAAATCTGGATTGATTGATTAGTCACTTGATTAGGTATGTCCAAAACTTTTGTTCATATAGGTCATCATCAATGAATGAAACTGTGCCCCAAGCCCATCTAGAAAGTATCATACTGACCCCAAAATAAGACGCAATAAAAAAGTCTGGAAAAAAAGCTATTGTCTTATATTTGAGGTCAGATAGATGAATGCATGAAAACCAACAGATGAAGAATATTTGTCGGGTCTTGAAAAGCGGTTGTCTTATATGTGGGTCAGCACGGGAATTTGCACGTCCTAAAAGTCTCAACCTGGCTTACTTTGTTGCAGTAGATTGGAAGCGTGGAGTTCTTGGTCAGCCCTCCATAGTGGTCCGAGTGGAAGTGAGTCAGGAAGTAGGCGGTGATGCCCTCAATGGCGCCGTAGCGGAAGGCGTCGATGGCAAATGTCGAGCCTGAGCAAAATGTTACATTCACCGTAAATGTTCTAATACTGTAAATCACGACAAAGATGAAAGGGCATTGGAGGTTTGTTATGTCAAGTTATTTTTTTTACTTTAAAAATGATTTGAAGTGCATGAGACAGTGGAAAGGAAAAAGTAGTTCTCTTTGACCACATGGTTATTTATTAACAAGTAATAATAATAATACATTTTAGTATTATTATTTTTATTTTATCATTTATTTTATTTTATTTGTTGGCGCCTTTCAATACACCCAGGTCAATAAAATAATCACAACAAAACATACAAATAAACATAATAATACAAAGAAGGAACAGCCAGACATTCAATACTAAAAATCCAAGGTCAAGATGAGTAAGCAGTTTTGAATAGGTGAGTTTTAAGTTGTGATTTAAAAATATCGACAGAGTCGAGTAGACAGATGTGTAGTGGAAAAGCGCTCCAAAGTCTGGGTGCTGAGCACCGAAAGCAGTCATCTTAAAGCGAGGAGTGGCGAGCAGGGGAGCGGATGATTACCAGAGTTATGGAGTGCTTTGAAGGTTATGAGGAGGAGTTTATATTGAATGCGTTGCTGGACAGGAAACCATAGGAGGTTAGAGAGAACGGGTGCGATGTGGTCAGAGTATTTAGTGTTGGTAATAATTCTGGCAGAGCAGCTTTGAATAAGCTGAAGTTGATTGGTGAGTTTTTTGGAAGACCAGTACGAAGAGCATTATAGTAATCAAGGTGAGAGGTGACCAAAGCATTAATGAGAATTTCTGTTGAGTGCTGGGGGAGAGAGGGTCGGACTCGGGAGATGTTGTGAAAATGGCTGTGTGTAAAATATTATTAATGTGGGATTTGAATGAAAGTGTGCTGTCAAGGATGACACCGAGTCTCTTGAGAAACGATGGGAACTAACACCCATCTCTTTTAATATTGAGGGAATGGGCCTTGGAGAGCGATGGCTTAGAGCCTACAAGAAGAACTTCACTTTTATTGCCATTGAGTTTGAGCATATTCATGGACATCCAATTAGTGATGGCCTGGAGACAGGGCAATAGGGGGTGATGTTGAGGAGGGCTTGGTTGCGAGATAGATCTGAGTGTCATCAGCATAACAATGAAATAACGCCAAAATAACAAAAAATATTACCAAGGACTGAACTTTGGGGGACAGCGTGAAGCACTGTTAGCAAGTATACTGTACAACACAGCAGCAACAGAACCAATGAAGGAGCCAACTGCTCAGCAAGCATTAATAGTGCTGATGAGTTCATTGTAAAAACGAGTAGTAGTAGTAAAACACATGCGTTTCTGCAGAGTAGCAAAATTTTAAAGCGCACGCAGGGGTAGATAAAGCTGCTAGAAAGAAAATACATACAATATGTGGTGATATGTGAAGTACAAGTTCACTCACCCGGAATCTTCTTGTACAACGGACAACGCAATGGTTGTCCATCTCCACCATCTTTCTCTCGGTTCCACCATCTTTTCCTCCTATCATTTGTTCGGCTACGTCCCACCTCGATTGGAGTATCCACCACATCACCATTGTTGACATCTTCACTGGTGTTCCGCTTCCTATGCCTGCCTGCCTTCTGCCCTCTATGGGTCTGAGTGATGGTGGAAATGCAGGTCGCGTCAAGGTCTGATTTCAATAGAGCTTCCGGTTTCTTCTTCTCCTTGAGAGGCTTAAGGCCAAAGAACACCCCGATGTCCGTCTGCTTGAAGCTGGAACCCTGACCCGCCTTGCTTGGAGCCATGGTGGATTGGAAGGCTTGAGATGATGGCGGAACACTACTGCTGCTTAGAATAGTTTCCCGTAAGCGTTCCAAAACAAGCCTCTGAGGAGACTGGAGGGTTTCCTCTTTAGCTGACTGGGTGTCATTCACCGTACTGGTGCTTTCCAAATCAACAAGAGGATCGTCATCACTGAAGAGAACCACTGAGTCTTCATCTTCAGATCCACTGTGAGCTTCACCATTAACTGTGTCCATCTCTGCTGGGAGCTCCGAAAGAGGGGAGTAGGATATTTCATCATTGCTGTCAAGAGAGGGTTCATTTTTAGCTAAAGTCAAAGAAAGTTCAGTCCTACTTTCCTGCGAGGAACTAACAGACGAGGGGCCTTTAGAAGACGGCGATGACAACCAGCCTTTCTTCTTCTTCATGTCCTCCGGGCCAGGTGATCGCAGCAGGAAAAGGCCATTGGTGGGTTTAGAAGGCGGTGTTCCACCACCAAAGCTGTCCTGAGAGTTACTGTCCAGTCCAGTCTCGAAGATTCCAGCGTCACTGTTGGCTCGGGCGTGGGCCAGAACCGTGTGGTTGAACTTCTTGTAATGATTTGGAATGGAGGATGAGCACAGTGGACCATCTGGACATTCTAGCATCAACAGCAAACATTGAGGATACATATAAATACATTTCTACTATTTTGAGAGCCTCAGTGCAGTTGCACATAATCGTGCATCGACCGCAAATGAATGACAACACTGAGTTAAATGAGTAACTAATAAGTATATTATTCATTTAATATTAAGTATATTACCTTTGCACGTGTCCCTGGGGATGTCAAGACATTCAGCAACATGCCATCTTTGGGACTGCACCAACAAAATGGAAAATGGCATCTGGCAGATGGGGCAGAACTCTTCCTTGGTTTCATTGTTAGCATCAGTTGTTTGCTGATCAGATGTTAGGATGGTGGAATCCCCTTTGTTTTCATCCGCAATGGCGTCATCAGAAGTAGCTTTAGCACTGCTGTTGGATGAAGATTCCTTTCTTCTTTTGGCCACTGATGACAACGCATGCTTCTTTTTCTTCTTCACCGTAGGTTTATAATCCCAAATGGCACTTTCAGAGTCGTTCTTCTGGGACATTTAGAGTAAAAATGCAACCTAGCGTCCTACTGGGTCTTACACAACGACTCACCTAAAACTCTCGTAATCACAACAAAACTAATGTTTATAAACATTCCACACAAGCCGATGATACGAAATTTCACGGAATATTAATGTCGGATGAACATCTGACGCATAATAGCCTCCAAGTTTCTTAAAACAGATCATAGTTAATTCACCGTTCCGATTGATTTGTTAACCCAAAGCTCTTACCGCCAAAGTGCCCGAATGAATTCAGTAAATGCACTATTTCAAACTCGACAGCACTTTCTAATAATTTTGCGAATTAATTTACCGGCATTAAATACAACAATAAACATTAACAATTACATTTTAAAAAATGATTATTCTTTAATAATACGAAAAAATGACTTTATATTGCTAACTCTAATCTTTCTTATTTTAGTAGGTCTTTTTTTCACTTTCAGACACCTTTGTCGAAACCAGCAATGCGAACCTTTGCTATGAGTTTACCCAACACGCTGACGTCAATGCCTTTTAAGTAAATGCACTGATTCAAACACGACAGCACTTTCCAAGAATTATGCGACTTAATTTATTGAATCAGTCCGCACTCAAACACGAAATAATAAATAATAAAAATGACTGCGGTTTAGAGTATTCAAAAATATATTTATAATATTAATTATGATATTTGTAATCGAATCGTCATTCCACTTCCTAAAACTTTGTCGAAACCCGCACTGCGAACCTACAGAATTTACTCAACAGGCTGTCTTCCTAAACATGGCTTCTGAGTGCAGTTTGTCCAAACTGTTTCCTATTCAAAGTCAGCTCGACTACGCTTTAGAAGAAGCCACAACTGAAGAGGAGAAGGAGAAGCTGGTCTACGAATATTTGAGCAAAATAGACGAGAGGGAGGGCCTCAAGATATGCGACTTTGAGACAGGTTAGCTGCTATTTAATATGGTACTCTGTTAGTAGGTTCACTCAGCTAGCTAGCAGTTACGTGCGTAAACAAGACCAGACAAGTTATGTTGATGTTTATTTAATTTTGAGTTAAGGTATTTCTTTATATATACTGTAGATTAGTCGATTTTAACTCATTTGTCAACATGGGGTGGGTCTGCTGTGGTCTTCTCCAAAACAGCTGTAAACACATGCATTTTTGTGCAGGCTTGTTATTTACAGTTTTGTTTTGCTGCTAGGTGTCAACAATGTATCATAGCATTTTGTAGCCTAATAAACAGGTGTTCTGTTTTATCTGTATTCATAAAGTGTGTGGCAGTACCTCAAGACAACAGTAGATGGTGATAAACAGCTTGTGTGGAGATGAGGAGCGCTACCATTAGCCTCAAAGGATTGAGTGATTAATACAGTATCATGAACAATTAAACAAAAATCCTTCTTGTAGATCTGGAATGGCTAAACACGGAGGGCCCGCTGTCTTTCAAAAAGGAGCTGGCAGGAAAAGTGGTGCTATTGGACTTCTTCACCTACTGCTGCATCAACTGCATGCACATCTTGCCCGACCTTCACCAGCTTGAGCAGAAGCACTCTGTCAAAGGTACAATACCACTTGCATAGCATATAACAAATAAATACGATTCACAGGCGTATTTAGTTATTTGGGGCCCTCCACATTATTTTTTTTATTTTAATGTATGTAATTTATGTCACTTTTTTCCTGCGTTTGAAATCTTTTACAGTTATATGTCAGCTTAAGTTTCTAGTTACATAGCCGTGTATATACTGTATACCCCCCCAAAAAACGCAGTGGTAACACCGCGCCAACAACTTTGTTACGCTCCTGTCTTCCAGAATCAATCTGCACATGTGCAGTAACATGTTGCATGAGAAGGGAGAGGCCACGGTCAAACGCTTATGAAAGATTTTGCATTTTTATGTAGTTTTAAGCATGTGAATTAATACTAAAACAGTAGTATGTACTGTACCTTAAATTGAAGAAAAAAAAGAATAATCAGTTTTTATAAGATGTTTGGGGGGCCCCTGGAAATCTCAGGGCTCCAGGAAATTACCTGTGTTTGTCTAATGGTTAGTCCGCCCCTGATACAATTCACTCAAAGTTGATGCTGAACTTTATTTGTGCTAACTAAAAATATGTCCAAGCTTGAAATTCATGCCAAACCAGACGCCTATGTACCCTAAGAACAGAAAATAGACATTCACACCATAGTACCATTGCCACTGCACATTGTCATAGTGGCCTTATCTTTAGCACGGCTATGGGTACATTCTGTCTACTCTTCTGGACTGTGAGGTGTGGGCAGTTCAGTCACTCACACAGTTCACCCATCATCATTCCAGTGTGTGTTATGCTTTTTGTGGATTGGTTCAAGCCTGAAGCTTGTTTGTGTTAGTACCATTGAGGTTTCATAGTGCGGAAAGATGACCATTTTGTCTCTATTTAACCCTCGGCTAATCTTGGGAAGTAGAAGATTTGCATATATGGTGACTCTCTTTAACCTTGGGACCAATTTGGTCCCTTTAACCCCCATTGTAACATGTGGAGTATATGCAGGCCGAATAAAAACAAAAAAACATATATATCACTGGGTCTGACATTTTTATAGATTTATATACAGTCGATACACGCTTCACGGGAGTTACGATCCAAGACCACCCACAAATGGGGAAAAACTGCAAATAACAGTTATTAAACACAATTTCCCACACTAAGAAAGAATTTCTGGCATACATTATGCAGTATTGCACTTACAGAACATGTAATCACACAATATCACATCTCACCAAAGCATCTTCCTGTTGGAAAATGTTGAGTGGATTGACTTGTGAGCACCCTCCACTGCAGTGGTCACCAACCTTGTTGAGACCAAGATTCTCGGTCTCAGCCGTGAACCAGCACAATATCTAGCACCCCTACACTCCTACTTTTGTGGCGTGGACTTCATGAGGAAACCACAACTTCTATTTGGCTTGTTGGCTTAGTGTAGTGGGCGAGCGATGCAGATTGAGGCGAGAGGGGCTGGTGAAAGTGCTACAGCAGTCAGCCCTTAATGAGTGGTGTTGTCATGGCTCAAAGATTTTTTTGGAGGTGCACCTATTAAGGTATTTGTGCCTTAACTTTGAGGTATCAAAGGCAGATTTTGAGCACTATTAAGGTGCAATAATTACTGTTGTGTGTGCACACGCACTGCTGAATTTGCTGCGTCATGTAGTTAATACTTTACACCAGGAGATGGCATACATCTGTAACTTCCTATCTGTGCAACATTAGAGGGCATTTCTATGCAAAGTTTGGGAGTTTATAGACTTTGAGCCCCGTGTTCCTGCAACTGCTGCAGCAGTGAGTCGGCTCGGCATGAAGTCCACACGCAGCACATACCTGTACTTGTGCCGATGCTTTGCTGAATCGTGTTCGGGGTGGTAGGACATGATGGGTTGTCAAAACACCGCTAATGGTGAGGAGGGTAGCGGCAGGCAGACCCGGCAGGCTAGAATCCTCGGCCACACTTTGCCATACCATTACATGAAGAAAAAATAAATATATAAAGGGGCCTAAGGTTAAGGTGGTATAAGCCGCAACATTTGTGTGCTTCCCAGTAATGGCTAACAGCAACAGCAAGCTAATGCTGTTTATTTTGCTTGTGCGCTTACATAATCTGAACTCATGGCTCCCTTTTTAAAAAAGGTTATCAGGTTCATTTAGTTGCTTAATGGTGTCACCACCTCTATTTAAAAACACACACATCGTGACATTCATGCCTGGAGTAGAGTGGGCGACCTTAATCGACTGAAAAGATTTGATTGACACCATTAGACTGGAATTAATCAAAGGGAGGAGAATGATTTTAGCTGTTCAACTATGTTGTATTTTCATCAGTTTTAAGCAGTTAAGTTGTGTAAGTGTGACTTCAGGGAAAGCACTGTTGTGAAAATTCACGATTTGTAAGCAGGATTAGAGATGCTGTCTTTTTCTCAGCATCCTCAAGGCACTTTGCGGAACCCCACGTTACTATTACCATTGTCTTATGTTTTCTTTTTTCTTTTGAATCTCTCTAAGACGGACTCGTCATTGTTGGTGTACATTCAGCCAAATTTCCTAATGAAAAGGTAAGTGAACACTAGCCACATTATTATTAGAATAATATTGATATTTAATTTTAATAGGTATTTCTTTCAATAATACGCAGTATATTTAATTAATTATATGTATATATTTTATTTAAAAAAAACTTATTTTACATCAAAAACTTATTTTGATGTCCCCCTTTCTTTTCTTTTTTTTTTTAACCATGGACCGATTAACAATACAGAATCTAAAATTTTGGAATAAAATGTTATTGTACGCTTTTATGTTTCTATTATTAATATTACATGACACATAGGGATGCTCCGATCTGATCGTCAGGATCGGGATCAGCTGCCGAGCCGCTGTGTTTTGAAGATCGGATATTATGGGCTTCCGGGCCGATCTGGTTGCCATATCACGTTTGTAACTCAGGGCCACACTCCAACATGGTAGGTGCAGTAATGCACCTCACAGCTGGTTCCCACACGACCCCTGCCCACCGCAAAAAGAAGAATATACAACACCACCATGCAGACATGCCCACCGTGGTGAAGTTAGTTTCACGATCAACGTTGTACAGTATATTTGGGTCTGTAGCTACAACGGCAGTTCCCCCTCATTGTGCCAACACTGCTGCGTGTCATTGTGCGGGAGCTCGCACGCGGTACGGTGGCGGAGCTACGTGGTGTGTAGCCACCCTTGGTCACTCTCCGGCCACCCCACTGGCCATCTAGACATTTCAGGTATCAATGTATTGCCACCCCTACGTGAGTAGCGGTCACACCTTGGCCACCCCAATGAAAAATTTCTGTCTCTGCCACTGATCGCACAGAAAGTGCTGTTGTAACCGCTGGTTGTTTATATGAGGGGCCGTAGATAAATTACTATTGCGCTGAAGAGAGTTTGTTTAAAAAAAAGTTATATATTCTAAATCGCACCACAAATTGATCTATAACCATGTCAAATGATTAGTCCTACCCTAAAAATATTTTGCACGCCCATTTTTTCCAATTTTATGTTTTATTGGGTGGACTATTACTGGATCCTTTATTGCAGGGGTCGGGAACCTTTTCGGCAAAGAGAGCCATGAAAGCCGCATATTTAAAAATGTATTTCCGTGAGAGCCATATCATTTTTCAACACCGAATACAACCAAATGTGTGTATATTTAAGGAAGACCAACAATTTTAGAATATAAGTCTCTGAATTTATTCTTTTTAATAAAAATGTTATATTGAAGCTAACCAATAATAAATCAATTACTTTTTACCATTAATGCAACTTCTGCTGCTGCATGGTTTTGCGCCCTACTCCGTATCTTTCTTTCCCTTTTTCGTCAAAAGGGTTGTCTCTGCACAATTAGCTAGCTGACTATTTGATTAAAGGAGGGACGACCCCAATAATCAAGTTTTGGTGTCTGACACTGGAAAATGGGAAGGACAGCTGGCATTGCGCTACAAAATCAAATGGATTAAAATGCATTAGAATGCATATTTTAAATGTTATTTTTAACACTGATTTCATTTTACTTTAAAATGTCAGGAAAACAAATTAAAATAAAACACATTTTATGGTGTTAAGAAATGTCTGAGAGCCAGATGCAGTCATCTAAAGAGCCACATCTGGCTCCCGAGCCATAGGTTCCCTACCCCTGCTTTATTGTATTAGGGACCTGACTCACAGAGGTTTATTACAAAAGCCAAACAGTATTGTTGGTCATGCTGCGTAACATAAAAGTAAATTCAGCAATACTTTGGCTGCATTATTTTTAATGCTTTGAAGAGCTATTTTCATAACCATATTCAATTCCACAAATTCATGTTTGCAACAAAAGCTTATTATTATTAAAAAAAAAAAAAAGGATTGGTACTGGATCAGATCGGTAAAACTATAACAAAAATCGTATCGAATCGGAAGGCAAAAAATGTGGATCGGGACATCCCTAATGGCACGCTGAGGGTAATGCTTATTTTTCAACTTACAACAGTCTGCATGTGTATGTGCGTCTGTGCAGCCCATTAACAAATGATGCACGTCCCAATACTGGTCTGTGACCCACGGGTTTACCCCATCTGCAATTTTGACTGAAGTCATCGTGTGCTCCTTTAAGGTTCTGGACAACGTCCGAAGCGCCATCCTTCGCTACGACATCTGCCACCCGGTGGTGAATGACGGCGAGGCGCGTCTCTGGCACCAGCTGGAGGTCTCCTGTTGGCCCACGCTGGTGCTGGTGGGACCGCGTGGCAACCTACTCTTCTCCCTGGTGGGCGAAGGCCACCGTGACAGTTTGATGCTTTTCACGGATATAAGCCTCCGTTACTACCAAGAGAAGAAGCTGCTGGAGGCACACTTGGTGGGTGTCAGGCTGTACCGGGATTCCCTACCTCCCAGCATCCTGTCCTTCCCTGGGAAGGTCTGCATGGACCACGGTAGCAACAGGCTGGCCATCGCTGACACGGGGCACCACCGTATTGTGGTGGTGTCCCCTACTGGTCAGCTTTTACACATCATTGGAGGTAAGATAAGCTGGAATTTTGTCTTTATTTCGCCATCATCTAACACCCTACATTCTGCAGAGCCCTTCAAGCTGAGCACTTTGACCGTGTCATTAAAAAAAAACAGGACATTATAGATATTTTTAGCTCATTCCCAGGCTTCAAAAAAGCCTCAGAGGAGCCACATGCTCATCGGTGCTGTTCCCAGACCAACGCAGAAGTTGGCGGCGTCCTGGGCATGCACACGCTGGGAACTGGCACTGACCTCCTTTGCGGGGGACAAAAATGCCCAATGGGATTTTTAAAATTCTGTCAGCTGAGGTCATTCAGTGGCTTGTGTTTGCTTTTCAAAAACATGCTAGTGGAGTTCTACTTTTGGTGTTTGGTATACTTAATCCTCACACAGATTATCTCTAATGTGTACTTACTTGCAATGACATTACAATTTTCCTTTTTTTTTTTTAGTTCTAATTTGGAGGTGCTCGGGACATTTTGTGCTGTTTTTTTTGCCATTTTTTCCATCTACAGTAGCAATGTTATAGGTCAAATTTGATTTTATTATAATGACTTTTAATATTTATGTATTTATTCATTCATTCATGGACTTCTTTATTTACATATAGTTTTGAACAACATATTTATTTCTTATTTATTTAAAATTTCATGATGCCCTCTATAGCAAGATGGTAAGAATAGGACATTTTCCTACACTCTTTACCCTCACGACCGATTTTACCTTATTAAATCCCATTTGAACTACAGTAGGAATTTTTTGCATTATCCAATAATAAAGATAAAATAAAAATTGCTTTTAGTATTTTTCTCTTTTGAAAACAAACAATGGGTTTCTCATTACATAACTTAATTAAAATTAAATTAAAATAAAAATTCAAAAAATTTTTTAAAAAATTTAAAAAATTTATATCTAAGGCTGTTGAAAAGATTTGATACGATGAAAGGATGGACACATTTCTTTCTTGCAACCAAAAACTCCAATTATAACCATTGAAAATGTCATTTTCAACTCACATTTATTTATTTCCTTAACATAAACTATCCATCCATCCATTTTCTATGCCGCTTCTCCTCATTAGGGTCGCGGGGGTATGCTGGAGCCTATCCCAGCTGACTACGGGTGAGAGGCGGGGTACACCCTGGACTGGTGGCCAGCCAATGGCAGGGCACATATAGACAAACAACCATTCACACTCACATTCATACCTATGGACAATTTAGAGTCTCCATTTAACCTAACATGCATGTTTTTGGAATGTGGGAGGAAACCGGAGTACCCGGAAAAAACCCCCCACACACACGGGGAGAACATGCAAACTCCACACAGAAATGCCCCAAGGGAGAATCAAACCCAGGTCTTCCAGATCTCCAGACTGTGACTGTGTGGCCAACATGTTAACCACTAGACCACTGTGCAGCCTAACATAAACTAATGCAATCTTTTTTGTTAATATTTCAATTTGAACTGGTGGTTTTCGATTTTAAGTTTTGTATTTTTTATTTGCCCACTAGATGTTGCTACTTTATCCTATTCAAAGCATGCAACATTTCTTAGAAGACAAAAACAGTGGATGTATGTAAATCTAATTGTCTTTAAAGAGTTAAAATTCACTACCTATAATTACTTGTAGTATTTGTGTTCATATTTCAGAATGAAGTAGTTTTAAAAGTGGCTATTAAGTAGAAAACATATTAGAGTGTAATATTTTTAAATTAGGTTTGCTGAAAGGGGCATTTTTTTGTTGTTGTTAGGGACAAATGAGTGAGGATAAAATTTCTTCATTGGGCTTTTTTTGTTTGCAGGGTCTGAAAGTGGACGGCAAGATGGCGCCCTGTCTGAAGCATCCTTCAATGCCCCTCAGGGTGTGGCCATGAAGGACGACGTGGTGTATGTGGCCGACACGGAGAACCACCTAATTCGAAAGGTCTTGGCATCGAAACTGTATTCTATTTATGAATTCATCATTATTTTTTCTTTTTTTTTCCCCGAAGTGGTTTTGCTACCTGCTAATGCTTGTGCATCCATCAAAGTAGATTGACCTGTTAGAGGGGCGGGTCAGCACACTAGCCGGCCTCGGCGTCCAAGGCACGGACAAAGCAGGCGGGGCTATGGGAGATCAACAGCCAATCAGCTCTCCTTGGGATGTGACACTTGGCTCTGCCGGTGAGTCCTCCAGCCCGAATTAGACTTAATTGTGCCTGTTCCTCCTGATAAACCCCGGCCCCTTGTCAATTCCAGCAGATATTTTTATACATTTTGCTGAATTTTTTCAGCTTTTCTTTTTAGTCAAGATTTTCAAATGCTTTATTTTTAAAATTATATGTAATGGTTCAAAAGAAGTTTTTTTTTTTAATGGATGTCAATGAGGCAATTTTTGGCCATGAAGGTGTTGAGAGGCTGTAATTGGCACAAGATGGAAAAAAACGTACAAATTTGAAAGACGTTAACTCTTTAACTCTACTTTAACTGTAAATACCACCAAAGCTTCACCATCCTAATTTGTCGTATACAATTATTACAGTTTTCTTTTTTGTAAATATTTGTAAATAATTGACAATTCAAAGAATTCAAGTGGCATTTAACAGGTTCGAATGCTGAAAATGATGATAGTTCTGAGCAGGTCTGAAGTTGCTTTAGTGATTTATTAAAAAGAAGATTATTTAATAGCAGTTTTTGTACCTGTACAATGATTAAAACCAGCTTTTGTCTCTTTTGGCGAATTGTTAGAGACGATGCCATTGAGGGGACATTGAGGACAAGCCGGATAGAGTGACAAACTTTTTCTGGTTGTGTGTGTGTATAGGTGGTTTAGAGGACAACGTGCTGTGGGTGGCAATGGCAGGAACCCACCAGATTTGGGCTTTGTTCCTAGCAGATGGCAAACTGCCCAAAGGAAGGTGAGAGAGGCTGCAGGCCATGATTTTAAAACTACATAATTAAATCCTTAATACACGGACAAAAGGATTGGAACACACCCCATGAAGTGTAAATATGGTCATCTTTAATGTGTTTACACTCAAGTTTCTCCACAGCAAACTCATCCAAGTCTTCCTTTTTGACAGCGAGTCCAAGGCTGGGACGTGCGTGCGATGGGCGGGCAGCGGCAGCGAGGAGAACCGGAACAATGCCTACCCGCACAAGGCTGGCTTCGCCCAGCCGTCAGGCCTGGCTGTAGCCCCAGAAGAGCCCTGGAGCTGCCTCTTTGTGGCCGACAGCGAAAGCAGCACTGTGCGCACGCTGGCGCTGAAGGACGGTGCAGTCAAGCTGCTTGTCGGTGGTGAGAGAGACCCCCTGGTGGGTGCTGTTTTGAAAACTTACAGTAGATGCATAAGCAACAGCGGCAATGAATCTCCTGCATTTGTTGTAGATAAGGAGAATAATGGTGTTCAAGCCTTTAAGTAACTTTTTTTAAAAGTCTTGCTTTAACGCAAATGTTGAGAACTATAAAAATGTTAAAAGGTTTGCTATTACACAGATTTGTCTTTTTAATGATCGTGGTATGTGTACTTAGCTTATGAGTACCAAACGTTAGAAAAATTGTATTTGCTCCAATTTTGAGACAAGAGGCACTCAAGAGTTGCTTTTGAAGTTCCGGGTTTTCATGACGTCTTTAAGGAAAAACCTCCTTCCTCGTGGTCACGATACCACCTCTGATGCGCCCCTAGCTAGATGACTGTTAGCGCTGTACCTCACATACTGTAGCTATGCTTGTGCTGCTAATGTTTATGTCCCACTCCTTAATGTTACGTTGTTGGACAAGTATATGGCATTTATTATATTGGACAAGTGCAGAGTTAGAGTGTATATGTAAATACTAGATAAAGTGCACAACAGCACTTGTTGGAGCCACATACTCTGTCAGAGACAGACATGGACAAACACAGCTCGTTAGTATTAAAGCTACAGACACACATAATGGCGTGTTCCCAGTAGGGCTTACTAAAATCACTTTTAAACTGTCTAAATTCCAGCATCAAGGCTACAGAATGCACTTCTAGTACACTTTTATGGAACATCTTAGAATGATTTTAAAGTGTTGGCAAGTAGTATTAAGAGGTGCTTTTAATTCTAAAATAGTGACATAGTTGTACAATGCCATTGTAGAGGGTTATCATTTAATGCATTCTTTGTCAACTCTGAGCATCTTTGTTGTTGAACTACATTGAAAGTTCCTCTTTTGACCTTTTTATTTAGCCTCAAGATGATGTAAGACTTATTAAATCAAATCGCATCCCTCAAGCAAACTGTGGTACTTTTGTGGAAGATTCTGTGCCGTAACAGAATTAACTTTTGTTAATTGTGACATTCTGTGAATGGGCTTCTCATTTCAGTTCCGCCACAAATTGCTTGTTTGATACGCTGTTATAATGGTGTATTATGTTGTGTGAAACAATCTCTGCCTCTAAAAAAAGACCTTCAGATTGCCAAATGAATGGATAATAAATAGAATAACAATAACGTGTTGCTTTTTTTGTTCTCCAGCATTCCTAATTAGTAAATAATCCATATCATAAATAGAATGACGCATAATTTTAAATGTGGAAAAATGCCACTTGTCACATATCAGTTGTTGCATGAATCATTTCCTTTAGCTTCTTTGGAATATTTGTCTCCTTTGAACCAGAACCTCTTTGCTTTTGGAGATGTGGACGGGAAGGGGGTGGACGCCAAGCTGCAGCATCCGCTCGGCGTGGCCTGGTCTCGGGACCAGAGTTTGCTGTACGTGGCCGACTCCTACAACCACAAGGTGAGAAAGTGAGAGGACGGCATGTTTGGGATTTCAGCCCTCACCATCTACTGGGCTCAAAATGATCGTATGTGTGTGTGTGTGCACGTGAACAGATTAAGGTTGTGGATCCAAAGACAAAGCAGTGCAGCACTTTAGCCGGGACAGGAGAAGCTGGCAATACTCTGGGTCCTGAGTTCAGCAAATCCAGCTTCAATGAACCAGGTGGAATCTGTGTGGGCACCGGTGGCAAGCTCCTCTATGTGGCCGACACCAACAACCACCTCATCAAAGTGTTGGACCTCTACTCCAAGACCGTCTCACTGGTGACAGATGCATATTCATGTATTTGTTCTAACGTCACCAGAACTAGCCTTTCAACCCCAGCGTCCTTCTCCCCAGTTGCCTATTTGTACAGACAACACAGACGCACCAAAACCCAAAGCACCCGCAAAAGTCCTCAAGCTGCCTAAAGGGTCTGCCAGGATAGACATGCCACCACAATCGGTGTGTGCGGGTCAGACCCTCACCATGTCACTCACATTGTCTGTTCCGGAAGGAGCCAAACTCACAGAGGAGGCACCAAGCTGCTGGACTGTCTCGGCCGAAGGTAAGCTACTCATTGGCAACAGTGGCGCAGAATGTTGCTTACACAAGCACATAAATTATATTGTAAATATATACAGGCAGGCCTCGGGTTATCATGCATCACTCCCATGAATTATTAAAACTGTACAAAAAGAAAAAGAGAACTAGTTATGTGCCCCCGGTGGAAGAATACGTAGTCACACGTGGCTACACTCAGGAACTATATAATTACTTTTGTTCTTTTTGTTAACTTTTTGCCATTCATTATGTCTCCCAGGCATAAGGCAGACTCTTCTGATGGCAATGCACCACAAAACAAGAAAGTGAAAGTGAAAAGTGAAGTGAAATTAGACATAAAATGCACAGAAAGGGAGAAATGTTTGCTTGAGTGTGAAAGTCACATCACGCATGCGCGCACAGTGACTATGCGGAACACATACGGGGCAAGCACGTGCTCCACGACACAAGCAAGCGGGAGTACTTGCCCTATAAAAGCCGTGGCCAACGCACTTCCTCATTGTGTCTTTGCGTAGAAACATACATTTCTCACAATGTACACATCAATTTATTTAATTAATAATAAATCAATAAACTCGGCAAAAATACCACTTCCCCTTTAACTGCTACCTGTATAATAATGTGTGTGGGTGTGTTGTATGCTTGGGTGCAGGAGTCCAATTAATACATGCACTCAGCTTGCCTATGAGAAGAGGTTGGGGGCTATCTGAACTCAAAATGTCCACAACACGGCACTATAACTAGCCACGACGAACAAACTACTACCTGTCATTTCATGATTGCTGCAAGATCTATTTCTACAGGATGGCACCCACCAAGTCAAAGAAGGGAGCAAAGAGTGAATAGAAGGTGACAAAAGGGAGAGAGAGAGAGAATGAAGAGAGGGCCCGCCAGGCCGAGAGGGCCATAGAGGAGAGGGAGATAACAGGTTTGGATATGGGGGCAGAGAGGACAGAGACAGTGAATGCAGCAGTGTCAGAGCGACTGGCAAGAGGAAGGACCTGAAGTCGTACAACTAGGGGGCTGCAGATGAGCGCCCCTTGGTGGAGTTTTTTGAGACCCATGACTGCTTTTACAACAAGCTGTCGAGCCGCTATGCCCAAACACACTACAAGTACAAGCTGCTCAGAGACATGGCGGCTAAGCTGTCCTGTGACAGTGAGTATTAGCAAGTTATAATAAATAAGTTTAAAAGAAATAAAGTAATCATATAAAATAAGTAATAATGTAAATAATAAAAAGTAATAAGAACTTTTTGTAGCCATGATGTTGCTGAAGATGATGCAGAGGAGGACCAAGATGCTGGGCTTTTATACCCCCTGGAAAACGGTCACTTGCCCGCTTGGCAGACAGGCAAGCTTGGTGTCTGCTGCCTCGATACGGCTTCTTTCCACAATGAGTAAATCACACCGATGCGGGACCTCACTCTCATGGCACGTAAAAAAGGTTAGAATGTACTACTCAAAAGATGATAGGAAGAGAACAAACAGAGCTGCTTGAAAAAAAAAGTATCTATGGTATCAGTTGATATCCGAAAGTGCGAGTTGGACAATAGCCGCATATCAGATATCGGAAAAAAAGCCAATATTGGACATCATCCGACAACATCGTACATGGCTGTCAAAGTTAACGAGTTATTAAGGCGTTAACATAAGTTTCCTTTAACTGCACTATTTTTTTGAAGGGCGATTAACATGCGTACGTCCTGTTTGACTCTTGCCCGACGCCGTAGTTTGAGGAAGTAGCGGTCACCGTCGGGCTACAAGCGGGAGCAAATATTGAGTAGACATGGAGAAAGAAAGGGGTTTTGCTTGGTTTGCTGATTTTTTTGCTTGGAACTGCGAGCTAAAATTTGGGTTACGAGCTGCTAGTTAACGCCAGGCATAGCCGATGACAGCAGATTCATGCAGGTTCACGGACGAGACCAGTGATTTTGGCTCAGAAAGGTTGGTGACCACTGGTCTAAGGGGTTCAATTGTCGTGACTACGATGAAGGACAAAGATGGTTTCCTTGAACATGGGAAAGGATCTACTCTGGAAGTGGACAGTGACAACTTAGCAGCATCGTGGTCTCATTATTGACACATCCTCCTCACAGTAAGCCAGACAACCACCTTGTAGTATTTGGAGTTTGTAAAATCAGTATACAGTCATCCCTCACCACTTCGCTGTTCGATTTTCGCAGCTTCACTCTATTATAATATTCAAAAATGTTTTAAATAACAAATTCTGCTGCTTCATTGTTGAATACGGCCTATAAGAGAAGAAATGCACATTTAAGCACATTTTATGTATTTTTTGCCTAAATTAAGCATTTTCAAGCATAAAATGGCTAAATGAACTATTGTACATTCCGGTGTGTAAGCCGCACCCACAAAATTTAGAGGAAAAAATTTGTTTATATATAAGCCGCACGTGTCCACGTCATAAAATGACATATTGTGGTGCGCATGAGTGCGTGAGGACCAGGCAGCTCTTTATTGACAAGAGCCAATCATGGACTATGAAAAAACTCACATGAGCTTGCCAACCCATTGGAAATTGCAGGAGGTCATTACTCAATATAACAGTTTGACGCACTGTGTCAACTTACAAACAACATTAAATTCATCACACAACAACTTAACACTCGCAAGGTACCTAGGAAATATACAATACATTACATGTACCAATATGAGTTTAACATGAGCAATAACAAACAGCAGCTATATTAACGTCTATCCATAATGCATTACTGCCATAAGAGCAGTTCATTGGAGGAAAATGGTGGATGGCACTGCAATGCTGCCTCTGTCCATCACAGGGAGCCAGAAGAGCCTGGAGCACAGAGTCCAGAGGAGGTGTCCTTACGCAATACGTACCGGAAACGCAATCAGTTCTACGCATGTGCAGAACGCGTTTACATCCGGTCGGCCTATTTTTCGGCAGTCACATGTTAGGCATGTGTAATCTACGCCATCCGTCGAGCTATTTTACGGCACTCCCAAAAACGTTGAGTTGAGAAATTACAACATAATCAATGTTTTTTTTTCTTATATCCATTGTGCAAGTAGATCAATTATAAGCCCTCTTTTCTTGGTTCCATAAATTATTTTAAGTTTTTTTCGCCACAGAAAAAATACAGACCAAAGCATTTGATAAGAAGATATGTTTGCATGGATGGCATTTCTCCGTTTAGAAAAAAAAAAAAAAACTTGAGCTGAATCCTCTAAATGAATCCATCGTTGCACTCTGCTTATGATTGTTTACATTCAAATATAACTGCATTTTATGTGTGTGGCAAGACACCCCAACATCTCCTCATGTCCCCCACACATCCGGAACCCATTTATTGCAACACACTCAAGCACGAGTTTTGAGCTGCCTTAAATGGCTTATTTTCTCTGATTATGTCTCCTATATTGGGTAATACAAATGTAAAGGTGATTATATGGCTGTTTAAAGGGCTCTAATAATGTTAGAACTCGTATTTAGAAGGTTGTACAGTTTTTTTTTTATGCTCCAACTACGAAAATATTCCATTTATGAAGAAAGAATCCTACTTCGGGGAAATTCATTGAACCAATTAATCGCAATAAACGAGGGATTACTGTATAATATACTTTGATTCTGCTAAGTTATAAACCTCGCTGATTGGATAAGAGACATTACATGTTTGTACTGCTTTATAGTGTGGCTATGTCTACCAAATATGGTTCAGTTGCCTATAAAGGTCCTTGACTGGACAGCCAATCACATTCTCCCGGTCCCAGCAACCGTCTGCAATTAACACTGATATAAAAAAATGAGATGTGAAATCAAATCAATGCGAAAGTTGCTGCTGTCCCGCTGGTGGCGCTCGACGGTCCGCTCATTAAGTTTGGAACTTTTTCCGTCGGCACTATCAGCCTGCTATTTTCGGAAAAGTTTTTGATAAGAGCGCGGCCTCGTCTCGCTTGGACATAATTAGCTCCCAGGCTTGTGTTACGTGAACCTCTGCGTCCGTCCAACTCCAACTCGGTCTAGACCTAAGCTGATGGAATCGCGCTAGAGCGGGAATTTGAATGGAGGCGCAAAGCCAGAGTTGAATTGCGGCTCTCCCGGGACGCCGATGTAGAAATCAACCTCATTAATCAGCAAAGCGCTCCCTCGCTCCAGTTGGTTCCTCACAGTGCAACATCAGTCTGACTGTTATGTCTCAAGTCACTTCCTGTTTGCCCACAGGTGACGAGTGGCTGCTGGATGGTCAGGTCGTCAGCGGCGACATCGCCGATCTGTCAAAGCCGCTCCGCATCTCTGCCAAACTCCCGGAAGTTCCAACGAAACTCCACACAGGCCTCAGGCTGAGCGTTTGGGTGTACTTCTGCTTGGCGGCGGGGGCAGCCTGCACCATGAGAGCGGCGTCTTTCTTTCAGCCTCTTGAGATAAGTCACACACTGGCCGTGGGGGAGGTCACAGTTGTGTTGACTCATTCCTTCTAAAATGGGAGTGCCCAATTTTTTTACACCAAGCGTCCCATATAGAAAATTTAAAAGAATGCAGAATCCATTTTGATACATTTTCTACATTAAAGATGTGACAACTGATCGAACGTCGGTCAGTATGTGGTAAGCTATCTGAACATAACAGGTGACAAAGCGAATTAGGGTAACATCTAATAATATATATCATTAATAATGACCGCAATTTCCAGTGTTTAAGCCACATCCACTAAATTTAGAGAGAAAACCAGATTTGTACATATATAAACCACACCGGACTATACGCCACACATGTCCACGTCATAAAAAGACATATTGAGGCGCACACAAGTCTGTGAGGACCAGGCAGCTCTTTATTTGACAGGAGTCAATCATGAGCTATGAGGAAAAACTCACAATTGGCGTATTAACCCATCGGAAATCGCAGGAGGTTATTACTCAATATAACAGTCTGACTCACGGTGTCATCTTCCAAGGAACACTAAACTCATCACACAGCAACTTACCACTCAAAAGGTAGCTAGGAAATATACAAGACAAGTACCAATGCGAGTTTGAAATAAAAAAACAGCACTTTTAAATTCTTCTCGTAATGCATTGTTCCCAGCAGAGCAGTTCATTGACCAATGGCTGACATCGGGCCACCAGAGGGAGCTTATGAGCTCCCAGTGAACTGCTCTGCTGGGAGCAATGCGTTATGGGAAGAAATTAAAATGGCTGTTATTTTAAAACTCATATTGGTACGTGTCTTGTATATTTCCTAGTTACCTTTGGAGTGTTAAGTTGCTGTGTGATGATTTTAGCCTTCTATCTAAGATGACCCCGTGAGTCAGACTGTTATGTTGAGTAATGACCTCCTGCGATTTCCGACAAGTTGACAAGCTCATCGTGAGTTCCCTTGTAGCTCATGATTGGTTCCTGCTAAAGAAAGACCTACCGTTTCCTCACTGACTTGCGAGCGGCACAGTATTTAAACGATCAGTAATAGTTGTGTGTCACGAGATTAGAGGATGGGCATATATTAACCGCACCACTGTATATGAAAAAACGGTCAAACTACCAACTTACAACCTTTATTAAAGTTATAGATTTTATTTATATATATATACAGTATATATATATGTATAATATATGTATTTTTTACAATCACGCAAGTGTAAAAATAAGTTAACCAGTTAATATGAAGACACATTTAATTGTGACAAATGTAAAAAGAAATGCACCACTGTAAAAACAACAAAATCCTCAAGGGATGACACAAACTATTTGGGGGATAAGGCCAAATAAAAAGTGAAAAGAAAGTTGTTTTTTTAATCATTTCCTTTTTGACAAAAGAAAAAAGATCCTCATTGAGGTCTTTCATGACAGTAGTTTGACTCTGTCCTTGTTTTCATCTGATTCCAAAGTGTACAGCTTGAGCGCTTGCTCAGCTTCAGAGGTTTCACGTTAGCGCTCGGTTCTGGACCAAAAAAAAGAAAAGAAGTGTACTCAGGCCTCGCGTGGGCTCATGGCGGCTGATGGATGAGGTCAACGTTGTTTCTGATCATGTAGTCCATTTGTGCAAAAGCTGGACTCTTCCAAAGATGATTTTCATATCTAAAAGCACTCACAGCTGTAATGTTATTAAGGCGCTTGGACATTTATTGTTCCGAATGACTCCTGCAGCTTCAAGTAGGAACATTTATTTACTTATTCATCTAATGTCTTGAAGGGTGGGACTGTAGTAAGGGGGGCAGTAGGTACTCCCTATAGGAAAGTATTTATTCCTTGACCTTGTACCTGAACAAATGCAAGTATAATACTACTTAAAGTAACAATATGTACAAATTTGACCTCAGAACAGCACCCGAAAATGGTGCGAATGTCCCACAGGCTTGTAATATGGAGAATCACGTCTGCGTAGTTTCCATGGCAACCCCAAATTGCCTGCTTGAGTGGTCTGTAGTAACGGTGTACCAGCCTGGACACAGCTAATGTTTGCATTAGCATTAAAATTGTGTCCCATCCGGATGGCACGCTCTGTAGCATCAGCGATAACATTACTGTTCAGAATTGTCTACCAACAGAATGTTATCGAGTTAGCTTCAGAGCTAACTTTTACCATGTTGAACCAACCAATACGCTTGAGTTACCATCAGAGCTGTTTAGAATGGGGTAGTCTACCAATCAAGTGCCCGAACATTAGCATCAATGCTAATGTTATTGTTTACAATTGTGTACCAAATATTCTGTACTTAGCATCAGAGCTAACATCGCTGTTTATAGTAGGGTGCTAACCGAAAGCTCTTGAGTTAGCATCAGAGCTAACATTAATATTTTACATTTGGGTATAAACCAAATGCTCTCTAGTTGGCATCTGCACTAACATTATTGTTCACAGTGTAGTACAAAAAAAAAGATCTCGCAAGTGAGCATTAGCAGAGAGCTAACATTATTGTTCAGAACTGCGTGCCAACCAAATGCTGTCTTATTAGCGTCAGAGCTAACGTTGTTTAGAATTGTCTGCCAACCGACTGCTCTTTAGTTAGCGTCAAAGCTAACATCATTCGGTATTAATCCCCATTGTCCCCATCTTTATCACATGGCCCAGAAGTGCCTTGCAAAACAGTTGGCAATAAATATTGCAAAAAATAACAATCAAACCTAATCTCTTTTTAGTATTGTTTGTTGTTATTTAATTAGCACCAGCAAGCTGCTTTTAATCCCTTTTCAAATCCCAAACTAGCTTGATTTGTGTATTTTGGTGTTTTTTTTCCTGGGGTATCTTTGCTGTTATGTATGCAACTCAGTGCTGCACTTTAAAATGTACCGTAACAAAAAGAACAAATAAAGTATTTTGAGCTGATCTTCTAACACTGGCCGCGAATCAATAGTTGCATTTATTACAAAAACCTTTTGTCTGCATTTTGACTGATTCAGTGTCTTGTTTTGGTTCTTGTGCGCTTGCATTGGATTGACTTGTCTTGTGCTCCAAACACAGGTCCGTGTTATTTCCATCGTGTTCAAAGTTGGACGGTGGCTGCATGGTTGGCGCGGTAGCGTGTGCAGCGGCGGGCAGATGAATCCTCAAGCCTAGTTTATGCTCCTGCCCGAAGGTCCTCGCTCCTCCCCCTCCAAAACCTCCTGTATAGCTTGACGTGCGCCTCCACAAAAAAAATTACAAAAAATAAATTAACCTTACAAAGCAGGGTCGGTTTTTAGTACATTATTGACTCGCTCATTTGCAAACGCCTCCTTTTTAAATTTTGAATCAATATTTTCAATAAAAGTGATTGTTTAACACATTGATTAGTTACACATCCAATAATACTCTCCTTCTCTCTTTAATTGCTATTGATCGCTTGCGGCGAAAGGACTGCACGTCCCGCGCTCACGAAGAGCCATAAAAGGATCAAGACTGCATCCACTAGTGACGACACGAAAACATAATCTGAAATGGGGGCTTCCCCAAGGGGGAGATACTGCAACAACTAGAAAATGAATGAGTCGTGCTTCTGACAACTTTATTAACCCCGTCTGACCGTCGACATGCGCCCGCCAGCAAAGACGGACATAAATCAGCAGCGTCATTGTTCGCTTCGGTGGCGCGTCCTTCTCTTCGTGGTGACATTTCACATTATATTCTGCCTTGAATAATCCTCTCAGTATGGACGCTGTGATAAGAGCACAAAGCTTATTCCAAACGCTGTCATGTGACCAAGCTGGTTCATTGTTTGTCACCCTTATGACAGAAAGATGCTGATTAAAAAACAATCTTTGTGCAGGAAGGAACACATCATCACTTTTCCTCTTTCTCCCGAGAGAAGGCATTACTTCTTTGGAATGATGCCCAACCTCTGACCTTGCTGCCAAGAGGTCAAGCAGTGAGCTGAGTAGAGGTGTAGCTGCACGCCTCTGCTCTGAATCGTGTGTGGGAGCACTGGATGCTCGCCGCTCGACGCCACTTCACCCGGCTCATTTGTGGGCATCACGAAGGCGTGGAGTTGGCAAAAAATGCGGAGTGTTCCAAATGTATCTTCATTGAAAACACCAACACCAGGTGGATAGGTCAAGAAGGGCTTTTAAATGTGCCGTTATTTTCAAGTGCTCTGTTGGAAAGAGCTAACTTTAAAAATGGCCATAAACTCTTTGAACTGTAAAATTGAGATTTTTGTGGCCAATTGCAGGGCCGGATTGTCTAAAAATTACAATCATAAAGTCCTAATTTTAATAGGAAAAATGGAATGATATCATCGGAAATGATGACTTCATCTCAGAATTTCACACACTCGTCATGTAATTGGACAAAATTACAATTTTTGTTGCGTAATATTGCGCCTTGAATATTGTAACATTACAACTTCATTCTTGTCAAATTATAGATGTCATTTTGCAATATTAAGTCTTAAATTCGTATGAAATCACGACGATTCTTATAACATTCCGACTTTCTTCTCGCTAAAATCTGGTCTTACTCTCTTGAAATTACCATTTTATTTTCGGAATTGCACACACTCGTCATGTAATTGGAGTCGCCGTGTAAATGCTACGTCTAAAATGTAACATTTCTCAGCATTACAACTTTTGCCGCGTAACACTATGACTCGCCTCATGCCGACTTTTTCTCATAACATTACAACTTTATGCTTGTTCTTGGCGAAATACTTCATTCTCCTTTTATTCTCATAACAGCACGACTTTTTTTCACGCTGAAATATAACGTCATTCTTGTCAAATTATAGATTGTGTTTTGTAATATTAAGACTTAGTTCTCATGAAATTACGACTTTATTCTTGTAACATTATGACTTTTTTCCTCACTGAAATATGATGTTGTGCTCTTAAATTACGACTTTATTCACGCAATTTCACACACTCTTCTCTTGGGACTGGATTATTTGGACAGAAAAATGAATATGGTTCTTTTTGACGTTTTTTTTTTCGTCATAACATTGTGACTTTTTTCTCGTAACATTACAACTCTTCTACTAAAGAGAGTAAAACAGTTAGCATGAGGGAGCTAACAATGCACATCATTGGACACACCTATTTTGACTATAAAGCCCTCTAAAAAAACCTCAAACAACATTTTATCATTTTATATACATGCAGTAACAGGTACATTCACAATAACATATAATACTTTGAGTATTTTATCGTATTTTGATCACTTTAAATATTACTTGAACTTCTTTCCCGGGTGCATTGATTTCACATCTAGTGCTGCTTCCATCAACAACAGCAGCGTGTCAAGGCCGTGCCTGTTTGTTACTACTAATCATGGCGGACTTTGTGAGAGCCCCCGACTACTTTTGGACAAATGAGGATGCAGAACCTTATCATTTTGATCCTGAACATACGGAGGATGAGCTACAGGTTTTAGAAGCTGAGCCCGCGAGAAGAAAGAGTGAGACTTCGAAGGTAACAGATGGGGGGCAAGTCATTACACCAGCATGACTTGGTGGTGCAAATGTGGAGCTTGTCAAGCCATGCCGACGGAAATGGAGTGTGGCAACCAGTGTTAGCCTTGATGGAAAGGCTTCGTGTGTGACACACGTGTGCTCATGTTTCACATAAGGATTGTGGATGATGGGCAAAATTCCACAAAAGTGCAGTCTTCCAGGCGGTGGTTGCGCTCACGCAGGCAAGGCCAGCCCTGTGGATAAAACTCATGGTAATTTACGCTTTCAAAACACAACCATGACCGACACCTGTTTTGCTGTAGTAGGCAGCAATGTAATTCTGTGACGATGAAAATACAACCTAATGGACGAGTGACAAATATGCCATATTTGTCAGATTTATGGTGGACCAAGAACGCGGCTTCTGGACACTTCATTAGGAACACGTGCATCTTTTCTGAAAGATGTTACAAATAATGTTGTTGTGGGTTTTTTTTTTTTTTAAATCAAAGTAATAAAACTGAGCATTATTATCTTAAAAGGCACACTTTTTGATGAAAGTCTATTGACGGTCCAGGTGCACCTTATAAAGTGGGAGAGTCAGTCCCAAAAACAGCAGTACACACCTGTCATACACAGGATCTTTGACTTACATTTCTTTTGCAGTAGAGTCTGAAAAATAGCACAGTACTCTTGTCACATAGATGATTTTGGACAAGTGTTTTTGCAGTAGGTCATTAATAGCAGAGTGATCCTGTCATGTAGAGGATCTTTGATTAGTTTTTGCAGTAAATGATTAAAAACAGCAGCACACTCCTGTCTGACAGAGGATCTTTAACTAGGATTTTTGCAGTAGAGCCTGAAAAACAGCAGAGTGCTTCTGTCACGTACATAATTGTTTTTGCAGCAGGTCAATAAAAACAGCAAAGCGCCCTTGACATATAGCAGATCTTTGACTGTGTTTTTGTAGCATGTTCTCAAAAAGAGCAAAGTGATCCTGTCATGTAGAGGCTCTTTGACTATCATTTTTGCATTAGGGCCTTGAAAACAGCAGCACGCTCCTGTGATAAAGAGGATCTTTGCTTAGTGTGTTTTCAGCACATCCTTAAAAACAGCAGAGTGATCCTAAAGAGGATCTTTGACCAGCGTTTTTGCAGCATGTCGCTAAAAACAGCAGCGTCTTTGACTAGTGCCTTTGTAGCAGGTCCTTAAGAACAGTACGACACTCCTGTCACATTAGAGAATCTTTGATTAGTGACTTGGTGGTAGGTTATTAGATATAGAGCAGGGGTCCCAAATTACCGGCCAAGTGGGTCCGAGCTCTCTGATTCGTGATTTGGCTGTGACGTCACACGCCGCATTGATTGACGTCCAGGGTCTGTGCAGGTCCATTCAGGAGCTTCAGATGGAGTTGGAGCGCGGTGGCAGCAGTGCCGTGGCAGGCGCGCCAGGCTGGGGGGGCTTCACTCCAATGAGAGCATCTCCACCACTAACGGGGAGCAGCACTCTGCTTGGCAGCCCGTCATGGGTGGCGTCAGTCCCCGCAACCTCACGGCAGTGTCGGAGGAGTGGGTGGCTGGCATCAGCCTGGTGATGGCGCTCATCGTGCTGGCGATCGTGCTGGGCAACGTGCTAGTGATCGTGGCCATCGCCCGGACACAGAGGCTCCAGACGCGCACCAACGTGTTCGTGGTGTCGCTGGCGTGCGCGGATCTCATCATGGGGGTGCTGGTGGTGCCCTTCGGCGCCACGCTGGAGGTGCGCGGCTCCTGGGCGTACGGCTCCTTCTTCTGCGAGTTCTGGATCTCCGTGGACGTGCTGTGCGTCACGGCGAGCATCGAGACGCTGTGCGTGATTGCGGTAGACCGCTACGTTGCCATCACGGCGCCCTTTCGCTACCAAAGCCTGCTCACAAGAGCCCGCGCTAAGGCAGCGGTATGCGCCGTGTGGGGCGTCTCGGCGCTGGTCTCCTTCCTGCCCATACTCATGCACTGGTCCCGGGACAGCGCGCACACCGCCTGCTACGAGGACCCGGCGTGCTGCGACTTTGTCACCAACCGGGCGTACGCAGTCTCCTCCTCCGTCATCTCCTTCTATCTTCCTCTGGTGGTTATGGTGTTCGTGTACGCGCGCGTCTACCGGGAGGCGAAGCAGCAGCTGCGGAAGATCGACAAGTGCGAGGGTCGCTTTCACATCCACAGCTCGGCGGGGCAGTGCAAGAGGAAGCCGCCCCGGATGGCCGCTCTGCGAGAGCACAAGGCGCTCAAGACGCTGGGTATCATCATGGGGACCTTCACCCTCTGCTGGCTGCCCTTCTTCATTGTCAACGTGGTGCGAGTCTTCGGCGCCGAGTTGGTGGACAAGGACCTGTTCGTCTTCCTCAACTGGCTCGGCTACGCCAACTCGGCGTTCAACCCCGTCATCTACTGCCGGAGTCCGGACTTCCGGCGGGCGTTCAAGAGGCTCCTGTGCTGGAGGAGGAGGCCGAGGAGCGAAGGCATGCTGCACGTCAGCTCCTGTGACCTGAGCCGCTACTCCGCAGGCTTTGTGGCCTCTATGGAGCCCGGAACCCTTGGTCTGTGGACGGACTGCACCGGGCTGGACAACAGTGACAGCAGCCTGACAGGAACCGGCAAGCTGTCCCGCTCAGAGTCCCATCTGTGACTGAAACTAAACAGGCTTTTCTACATCCTGGAAGGAGAACAACATGAGCAAAGTACATTAAAAGCCATAAAAGGAGGAACAAGTTGTGGGTCAAACAACTCTTTATAGGGTGTAGAAATAATTCTTTTTCCATTAGAATTTGTCTTTTTCAGCACCCTTTAAGTTCCCAAAATAAGATGCAAAGAGTGCAGCCGTCCTTGTTTTTACCTCACAGCCGTCGGCAAGTGCAATTGTTGCAGCTATTTGTTCCTATTTAATGTTCTTTATTGTTATCAATGCTTATTTATTTCCGCTGCACTGTGGGTTTGAGTAGAGTGTGTCTTGTTGCTGTCAAGCTTTACGTGCTATTTGTATACGTGTCCTGTGAAATGCGAATAAAAAGAAAATAGCATGGCTTGCTTCCTTTTATTCAACGACTTACAAGCGTTTTTAAATGTTAACTACTCTTCATTACTGCAGCATCCATTCTTATGGATGGTGGTCAACCTAAGCCGGGAGCAGATTAGCATATAAATAGACTTCAATTGCTCCAATGTCAATTGAACATGCATTAACCTTTAAGAGCTGTCGTGAGAAATGAGCCAAAACTCCCCAGAAAAGTGATCCGAGTATGACAGCTGTGGCTAGCATATCATAGAAAACCTCACAATGCAAATATGTCCCCCTCTAGTGGCTGTTAGCAGCATATCTAGTCGGCAGCCGGTGACATGACTGACATCAGAGCAAACTCAACTGAACTGAGAGCGGCTAATATTTTTGCAGTAGGTCCTCAAAAACAGCAGCGCTCTCCTATCATATAGAGGATCTTTGACTATGTTTTTTTCAGCAGATTCCTAACAGCAGAGCTCACTTGTCAAATAGCCCATCTTTGACTAGCATTTTTGCAGCAGGCCCTTAAAAACAGTACAGCCCCCCTTTCATAAGCATTTGGAAATAATTTTTGCAGTAGGTTCCTAAAAACAGCAGAGCACTATTGTCATATAGAGGATCTTTGACTGGTGTTTTTGTAGCAGATTCTTAAAAACAGCAAGGCACTCTTGTCATTTAGAGGATCTTTGTCTGGTGTTTTTGCAGCAGATTCCTAAAAACAGCAGAGCACTGTTGTCAATTCGTGGATCCTTGACGAGCGTTTTGGCAGAGTGCTTGTTTATTCACGACCTACTACAAGAATGCTAGTTAAACATCCTCAATAAAGATCCTCTTTTTGACAGGAGAGAGAATGACTTTCCAAAAGAACAGCAGAACGTTATTGTCAAATAGAGGAGCTTTTGAGTGTGTTACGGCACCAAAATGATCTTCATGTGCTGAAGTGAAATAACGGTGACGTTGTCTGGCTGCGTTTGCCATCTGGCTTGTTTGTCCAGCAGAGATTGGGGATCTATTTGGCCGTGATGGACTGACCATTCATGATTGCATGTAGAATTGTTGATTCGCGCTACCAAGTGCCGATTTTAAAAGGCATGTTAGTCAACCCAGCCTTTATCTATGGCTGCAATGTGAATGAAAGATTGCAGTAATGCTACATGAACAACTACAAGGAAGGACTCCATTGGAAAAAGTTTCTTCGCATGCTTTTCTTTATCCATTTTCTACCGTCGGCTGGAGGCTTTGACTTAGCTCTTATCTACTTGCTGCACACTCAAAGAGCATGAGCACTTCTCAGCATGATCACCAGCATGTCAGTGCATGGAGCCACAGGCTGAGCACCAAACATATACGCTCTATTAACAACAACCTTTGCTGCAATTTCACACCTCCTTCCTGACAAATGAAAACTACACGTTTTTTTTGGTCCCACATGCTGTTGAAACACTGGGATCCTCTCAAATTCCAGCTGTACGCGACCCTGGAGTGGAGCGGAACCTCCGTTGAAAGCCAGTGAGAGATATAAATAATGGAGCATGACATACAGTATGCATTCTTCCACTTTCAAGTCATGACTGTTCTCATTTTAATAACGACCAGAAGAATGCAGAAAAAAATGGTTAGAAACACAAAGTACAAAAATATGAAAACAAATGAACAAAATATACTAATGAATGTGATTGCAAAACATTTAATTACAATAATTCTAACACATTGAAGAGGAAAAAAATTCCAAAACTGTAAATCTAATAGAAACAAAAAAAAAAAGAAAAATAATACCCCTCAAAAATACTAATATTACAGAATAAAAATATACTTAATTACAAAAATAAAAACTAACAAACATCCAGTAGAAATGTACTCAAAAAATAATTGCAAAAACACTTAAGAATACTTACACATTTATGTATGTATGTATGTATGTATGTACTTTATTTATCCCACAGCGGGGAAATTTACTTGTTACAGCAGCAAGACAAGTAAAGAGAACAGTGTAAAGAAAGCATTTTTGTAAATCTAAGCTAGAAAATTATGGTGGGTGGGGGGTTACATCACAACACATTGACGCAATCCCCTGATTTGATGTAAATATGACCCTAGAGGCTGGGATGAGTCTCGAGATGACATCACAATTATTCCACTGGATGACAAGTAAGTACTGTAGTCTTCTGGTGATGCCATGACATGAGTTCTTTCTTAAGAATAAAAATAGAAAATATCTTTTTTTAAAAAGTCCACTTAAATAATTTACAAAGCTAATTTTTTATCCTGTATTCCATTTTTCACATGGCAGTTGCACAACTATTTTCTGTGCTATGTTCATAAAAGGTTAGCCCTTATGAATCAAGAGTGGTCAACCTAAGCCGGGAGCTAAAAATAACCTCTCTGCAGAATCAATGCCTGTAAAAGAAACCTACAAAAAAAAAAAAAAACAGCATGAGAAAGTAAAATGAAATGGGTTGTTTTCCTTACCTGGTGATTGATTGCTGTGTGGAGCTACATCTTGCAGACGTATGACAGAAAGACACTCACTTCCTGTAACGTTCAAGCAGGCAGGTTGGCTCTTGCTGTTGCATTGGAATCCCTGTGGTGCTTAAATCATACGCTTTGACCTCCAGCATCGCTGATGCTGCACCTTCTGGGGAAAAAGGCCTCCTAAATCTGCCTTATGCACAAAAAAAGCCACTAAATGTACACTGCAAAAGCAAAAACAACCAAACCACTCCATCAAGTTAAGACTCATGTCATTTTTATTCCACTGCATATGCAGGTGCATCTCAATGAATTAGAATATCCTTGAAAAGTTCATTTATTTCAGTAGTTCAATTCAAAAAGTGAAACGCAGAACACGCAAAACGATTTTCTAATTTATAGAGATGCACCTGTATAAATACACAGAGAGACTCCATTTAAAAAGGTCAATTTTACAGAATCTACAAAGTTTAGAATCACAGTTTGACACAACCCGCAAACGGATTGCACAGAATGGGGGAGGGAGATGCGGGGCGTGGGACAAAAAAACAACACATTTTTATGAAAATAATTGGATTTAATTGGCTGAAGTAAAGGTCATGTGCTGCCACAATTGACATTTCAGTGTTGCCTCAGGGCGTACATTACAGGGGTAAACCTAAAAAGCGCATACAAGTGCTTGTCTCAACTGTTCCCTTCATTTTTTTTGTATTTTTACTTTTAAGAGTAAATGTCTGCTGTGATCTTAATGCAAAAACTGATCAATATTCATCAACATGAGGTGTGAACAAAAACAATGCAAAAAAAACAACAACAAAAAAAGGCACACGCGTGTGGTCACGTATGCACATCTGTACATGTCAAACACATGCTAAAAGAAAGGAAGCACATTGCACTTTGTCCCTGGCTAGAATAGAAGTTTTTGGAGCTACAACACCCAAAAAAAAAAAAAAAAAAACTGTGGTAAGAATACCTCAACATTTAAGACATTTCCCTACTAAGTAGTACCATGCACGTGGTGAAAAAAACCCTAAAACAATGAAAACGTCTTAGTGCACTATATGACATCATTCATTTCCCTGCAACATAAGTACTGTACTATAATGTATAGTACTATAGTAATACTATAGTGATACACTCCCACAAAACAGCTCCTTAAAATACATTATGTACGTACGGTATATATTTGAACATTGTTTATATCTATGAATTTCCTTATTGAAAAATGATTTGATTGATTTTTTTTTGCTTAATTTTGTTGCATGGAATAGTTACGTTGCAATGACAAATGGCGCCATCCCCTGCAATAAAACAAAACAAAACAAAAATGCAAGGAAACAGAAAATGATGTTGCTTTAGATTTTTGCCCCTGATTTTGAGCTACGAGTGCGGCACAACGTGTGACTAGTGGGAGAAGAAAACGCCAAAATGTCTGAGGTAATTCTTCCCAAGTATTTCAATGAAATGAGACTTTCTAAAAGAGCTTACCCTTAAAAAAAATAAAAATAAAAATAGGTGAAGGAAATAAAATCAAATTGGAAAAAAAAAATTAATTAGAAAAAAGAACTGACATTCAGACTGGCTGTACTTTACTTCTGCAAGCTGAGCACGGCGTCACAAAGATGGCTGCTGCTTCACGTACTGTATGGACGTCATGACGGGCTGGAACATTTTGGCATGGAGGTTTCACTGACTTACCAGAAGACAAGATTCACATCCATGCTTCATTTCTTTACATTCACTACGATGCCCTGTTGAGGTCTTAAAAGGTCCACTGAAGGATCATGGCATGGCTCATTGCAGAAGAAGATCCAGAGATCAGGAGATGGAAGGATTCAAGTAAGAGGAGAAGAGATGCTACTGGCACATTCATGATCAGTCCTTCATCATGTCCACTTAGTCCTGGACTATTAATTACTCCTTGCTCCGTCCACGGGATCTCGCTGCTGTTTTATCAGCTTCTCAATCTCTGCGCCCAATGTCTGAAGGTTCTCCTGGAAATCAAAAGGTCATCAGCAATTTTGCTTTTATAAAAAGAAAATTATAAAAAAAAAACAAAAAAAAATCGGTGTTAGAACGCTGTCTAGATCGATCCTTTCAAATGGTGACTTTCAAGGAAACATTTGTAGTTTACATTTAAGTTTATATGAATGATAAATACATACTTTAAAATGATCGTATTATGAAGTTTAAATTGTATTATATTTTGTAAGTATTTCAAGAGGAATGACTCCCGGTAAGCTTTTCCAGTCACTGTTTACATATTTTTAGGGATCAATGCTGGATGAAAATGAAATCTTTTCATTCACCATATTCATTTATTATTTAATTAATTAATTAATTGATAACTATTTTTATTTTAATATTTTGGCATTCTAACAGAGAATTAAATTATTAATATTTCATTAATTTATTTTAACGATTAACTATTTTAAGATTTTAGTCATCTCAACAGATTAAATGATCCATCCATCCATTTTCTATGCCACTTATCCTCACTAGGGTATTAAGATTGAATTCATTGATGATAACCATTTTATTTTAGGATTTTAGTCATCCCAACAGATAATTAAGGATAAATATTCATATTCATTTTGAATTTCTGATATATTTTTTTTAGGATCTCGGGTAGGGTTGGGCATAGAGTTTCAAGCATCCATGGGAACCAGGACTTATAGTCCGATCTGGGATTGTTAAAAAGTTTTTATTTCAAGTCCTATTTTCGATGGCCGCTTCTTTCACCTGAAGAAACAGCGGTGAGTACCAGCGAAGAAGAAGCAGCTAAAACGTTTGGCTTAACTTCATAAAAGTGATCGGTCGGCTCAGTGCAGCATTTTGCAACACAATGATATCAATCAAAGATAGGTGCATGATCAACAGGATTAATGTTGACACATTCATGTTGCAGAAATAACACAGTACCTCATTTTTGATGCGCTGTCGGACTTCCTCTACACAGTCAGAATCAGGGAAGTCAAACAATAAATGACGTCTGTCTCATGCCAATGTAAGCAAGGGTTTCAGGATGCTAGCTGATGTGGAAGTTTGGTGTAAACGAAAGGACAGGAGCAGAGGCTACAGCTAGGCAAGTTTATACACGTGCAAAGTCCGTCTGTGTTAGCAACAGTTAAGGGACCTTCTCAACTCGCACAACACACTTCGGGCCTTCAAAATAAGAGCACTATCCTGTTTACATACCGACCTGATCAAAATTTTAAGGCAAGTTGAAAAATTGCTAGAATTTGCATTTTGCACATTTGAATCTTAATGAGATTTTAAGTAGAGCTACAATATGCAAAAACAAGAAGGGGGAGTGAGACAAAAAACATTTGGAACTTGTAATTTAAACAAAACAAAAAGTGAAATAGGCTGTTTATCACCTGATCAAAAGTTTAAGACCACAGACTATAAAAGCCAAAAAGCTAATCATTATCGGGCATTCACACTGTCATGCCCTCCTGATGGCTAAAGCTCTTGCAGCGTGCCATTGCTGCTGAGGTTGGGTGCAGTAAGATTTTGAAAGATTCTGAGCATTATGGAACAAAAAACTCAAGTGGTAAATGCAAAAAAAAAATCACACCTGCGCTGAGCCGGAGGATCCGATTGGCTATCCATTAAGACACAGGGCGGTCTTCGACCCAAATTAAGGCCCTTACTGGTGCAGGGTCGTCAAACGGCGGTTGCTTATGTGCAGATGTTGCAGCGGGCATCCCTCATGACTGAGGGTCCTCGTCTGTGTGGTAACAGCCGGGGTTTTCAACAGGACAACGCTGCAGTTCACAATGCTCGCTTGACCAAGGACTTCTTCAGGGAGAATAACATCACTCTTTTGGACCATCCTGCATGTTCCCCTCATTTAAATCCCATAGAGAACATTTGGGGATGGATGGCAAGGGAAGTTTATAAAAATGGCCATCAGTTCCAGACAGTTGATGCCCTTGGTGAAGCCATCTTCACCACTTGGAGCAATGTTCCCACTAGCCTCCTGGAAACACTCGCATCAAGCATGCCCAAACCCATTTTTGAAGTGATTAACAAGAACGGTGGAGCTACTCATTACTGAGTCCTACTGAGAACATTTTTTGTTCTGGTTTGGAGAGTTTTTTGTTATTTTTTGAGCAATGGTCTTAAACTTTTGATCAGCTGATAAACAGCCTATTTCAGTTTAATTGTTGTTTTCAATAAATTACTTTTTCAAAGTGCTTTTTGTCTCACTCGCCCTTCTTGTTTTTGCATATTGTAGCTCTACTTAAAACCTCATTAAGATCCAAATGTGCAAAATGCTGGTCAACTGGTCTTAAGATTTTGCAGCATATGTAAAAATTATTATGGAGCGTATGTAAAAATAACGGTGTCATAAAAAAATAGCTTACACCAACAATAAGGCAACAAACAAACTATACTACTTTTCAAAAGTAAACATTTGTGAAAGTGTACTCCTGTAAAAAGAAACTTCATAAAGTTTATATTCAAGTTGAATGGTTTCACATTAACAGTATATACTGGTTGAAAGTAGCCCTGTAAGAAATTCAAAATAAAGTTGATAAAAAGTGCACATCATCAAAAAATTCATTGAGAATTTCAGACATTTCATTCAAAAAGAACTCTGGTTAGCGCCCTCATTTAAACCATGCAAACTTTTATGACCTCTTAAAAGCATCGGAATCGAAAATCGTTAGGAACCAGAATCGAAACGAAGAATCGGAAACGGAATTGTTCAAATTCAAACGATGCCCAATCCTAATCTCGAGTCACTACTTACTATTATTATACAGTATGTATACTTGTAGTATCAATTTATCACTTGTTATATCTTTTTAAGTGTTTTGAATTTTTTTCAAGGTTTTGCATAGGCTTAAAAATAATATCATGAAGTTTAATATGACATGTAAATATATAATATATATACACACACTGTATATATATTATATATTATACGCAATCAAATCAGCGCTCTGAACAGATGGATGCCATACCTTGAGAGTGATGTTCTTCAGCAGCGTGTCCTCCAGCACTGCTTGCAGCTTCCTGTTGATCTCCAGTGACAGGTCCAGCGTCAACCCGCTGTCAGCTGGGTGGGACGTGTACAGCGACGCCATGATGCCGCCCCGCCGGCTCAGGTGGGCTTTGTTGATGTCCGATGCCTCCGACGAGAGGGCCCCCGATTCTTCCCTGAGCACGTAGCTCTGGATGATTCTGTGGAGAAGGTAGCATATCTAGCTCAAAATGTGGATTCTCAAATTGGTATGCAGTAACACTAGTCAGGTGTACAGAAAAGGTGATTTGCATAAATGCAGACACACTATACCCTTGGGACCAAATTGGTCCCATTAACTCCCATTAAAATCACATATTTTTGATTTACTGTATTCCTGACATATTTCAATGCATATCCAATGAATACCTAATAAATCTAAGCCAGGGATGTCCAAAGTGCGGCCCGGGGGCCAATTGTGGCCCTCAGCTGTGATTTTATCGGCCCGTAGCACAGTTAACACTTAATTAAAAAATCAACAACAGCAGCAAAAATGGGAAAATCAATCAAAGTAAAAATATTAAGAGAAGAGTTGTCATCTAACAAAGAAATAAAGCCATCATTTCACAAGAATAAAGTCATAGTATGAGAAAAATGTCATTTTAGTAGCATGAAGTTGAAATGTTCAAGAAAAAGGTTTTATTGTCAAAAAGGATGAATAATGTTGTAATTTTTGGAAGTTTAGGTTGGGGGAAAATGTATAACGTTAAAATATTAAGAAGAAAATATACAAGAAGGTTGAAATATTTGGAAAATTATTTTAAAAAATCAACCGCAGAAATTTTACCAAAGAAAAGTCAAAATATTAAGAGGAAAAAAAAAAGTTTTCTAATTAGCAAAAAAGTTACAATTTTATGAGAATAAACTTGGAAAGAGGAAGGCCAAAATGAAATAGTTGGAAAATGAAAAAAACATTAGAAATGGAAAAAACAGCTGTAATTTTACGGGAATAAAGTTAAAATATTAAGGAAACAAGTCATAAGCGAATGAAGAACAAAAGTCGCAATTTCCCAAGAATAAACTGGCATGATGGAAATAAAACATACCTAATTTTTAGTAGCATTTCACCTGTATTACAAAGGTGAAATGCAGTTTTTTCTTGCGCTACGTATACTGTAGCTTCTTAGCATATCTACCTGTACACGTGTTGCTTTACAAAAAATCCAAGTGGCCCTTGCATCCTTTCATTTTTTAGTATGTGGCCCTCGCTGGAAAAAGTTTGGACACCTCTGATCTAAACCTCTACCTCAAAGTAAAGGGAAAACAAGTTTCACATGTGATTATGCATATTTAGTGTTTTCCCCCATTGAAAAAGAATGGAATGGAATAAAAGTATTTTAAAAAAATGCAACAATTAATAAAATAAACCTTTATATTAGGGCTGTCAAAGTTAACACGTTAATGCACTGTTTTTCTTTTTACATGCAATTAGCATGCGTGCGTATGTCCTGTTTGAGCCTCAGCCCACACCGTAGTTTGAGGAAACGCAGCAGTGGATGTGGAGCCACAAGTGGGAACAAATACAGAGGAAAACTGGACACAGAAAAAGGGTATTTTAAATGGTAAGTTTAGCTTCAAAACCCTGACAGATGGCTCTCGCAACAAGACCAAAGTTATTTGTATCTACTGTCGCTGTGAGTTAAATTGTCCGAAGTACACTGACTGCCAGAGAGAAGTGAGGTACTGCCAGTATTTTTTTATTGCCATTTATACAGTTGTGACTTAGCATACGATTGCGCCAACTAACGAGTGTTTTTTTTAGATACTAGCCGTCTCTCGGATGACTTATTTGCTTTGAACTGCAAGCTAAAATTTGGGTTACGAGCTGCTACTTACCGGCAGGCATAGCCGAAGACAGTTATTTGGGAGCTTGTGTCATGTGTCAAAGTGACCATGACTGGAGACGACAATGGATCTAGATAGCATGAGCAGCATTCTAGCCATTGTTGCAAACTTGGCGACTTTGTCTCTAAATCTGGCGACACTCCAAAAAAAAACCCAACATATCTATACTTAGGTCTTTTACATTGCATTTTATATGCTTAACTGTTTTGTGACCTAAGGGTAAAAAGTTCATCTTAAAAAGGGCCTCAAGACTTACAGTATTGTAATCAAGGCTAATGACTTTATTAGTGGTCATTTAAAATGTAATGTGTTTTAACGTTCAAAATAAAGTATTTTATTAAAAAGGTAGAAAAGCACTGGTGACAATCCAAGCAAAGATCATGCATCGATATAACAAATAAAGGCTTGGTGATTCGAGAGCTGCAAAAAAAAGCAGAAGCACTACTCAGCGTTTTATCTGCAGTGGAGATAATAAATATGCTGACTACAAGCGTGGACTAAGGAGGAGAGGATAACATCTTAAACATCTTCTTACATGTGTTTCTTTTCATAATTATTGACTTTGCAAGGAGACACTTGCTTTTCGTTCCACATATCCCCCCCAAAATATAGACTAGAAACACATAAGAAGTAAATAGAAGTTGCTAAGCACTACAGAGCATACCCACACCCAGGCTGGACATATAAAAGGACACTTACCTTCGTACTAAATTCGTACTAGACTTGCAGGGATCCATATTTTGACCCCAGTTCCATCACGAGTGTTTTGTAAAACAAAAAAATAATAATAATAGAAATGAAAGACGCTGGGTGAGGGCGACGCAAAACACGAGCGCTGGGTGTGAAAATTAAGCGACTGCGTGGAGTGAAGGTGGTTGGTTCACACTTCATTTTTGGAGGGCTGGTTTCACATACTGAACTCTGAATTTCCTCATATAGTGGCTTCAGCTCTAATTGATGAGTGCTTCATACCGCAAATAAAACTACCTGTAGAACAGACATGGCATCTGCAAGGCTGAATTTCAAAGAGGAAAATTCAAAAAAAGATAATTTCTTCAATAGAATATTTTTTGATATTTATTGTTAAATATGTACTCAAATGTTTTTATTCATATTTACGTTATTATTATTTATAAAAAATTTATTAGAACAGGGGTTCTGATCAGCCTGGACCAGCCTGGACCTACTTATGACCCCATGGTCATAAGTAGCAAATATTATGCAATTTTATTCAAAAAATTAATAAAAGGGAATGCTTTACCCCTAATTATTGCCTGGTAATAAAATAATAAAAGGCTTTAACCCTAATAAGCACCTGGTTCTCTCTGAAGTTGAGTAAATAAACAGCTCTGGCCACTACAGTATATGACACGAAATGGTATATTCATTATCACACACATGAGATTGTAATACATGTAAAATATTTGCGGAAAAATTGTGTAAAATGTATACACATGTATTTAATAAAAATAATTATAAAAGGCTTTAACCCTAATGAGGCCTGGTATACTGGATATGACATATTTATTATAATACCCATTAGACTTTAATATATAATAATTGTAAATTATTATATATTATAGAAAACATCATTCAATGTAAAGTTACAAGTCAGGCTTTACCCCTAAAAAGCACTCCCTGTACGAATAATTAATATCTGCCACATCTATCGTTTTTATCTTGCTGATGTTCACTAAGCTGTCCTGGAGGGGAAAAAAAGAGAAACACAACAAGACAAATCGACATCCATGTTCTAGAAAGAGCAACATCGCCCTCCACCCTCCTCCTACACCTCCTCCTCCTCAGTTAACTGAGATTTTGACAAAGCTAATTTTAGCTAGTCGACCGTGGGATCTGTCCTAAATTGTAACTTTTTCAATGTAGGTTGAGCCAAAACGCCAGTTGGAAATTATTTTGTCATGTGATAGAGAATCTCAGTGGAGTGTTTGGATGGACTAATCATTGCATGTATTAAGTCAATGGATTTGCTCATTGTGCTGAAATGGATTTAGTGGCTCCAATGATGAGAGTCTATTGGTGGAAGGGGAGGGAAGTGGAACTCCCTATTTCCCTGAAACTTGGCAGAGGTCCATTTGGACGAGTGTCCGTCCTTCACACGCTTCCTTTCTCTGAGGCAATGGCCATGAATATGAATCACCAAAGACGCCAATTCATTCATGGCTCACCCTCTACTCGGCTATAAATAGTTCTTATTACATTTTGGAACAAGGTGTAGGTAAGAATTTGTAAGTCGAAGGCGGGTAGGCGCTCTCATTAACGTGCGTAAAGCATGTGTTGTCCTTCAAGGTCAAGTGGCGATAAGCAGCGAGAGTGATGTATGGTGGAACAAAATGTGACTCTTAGAAATGCTATTGTGATAAATAGCAAAGAGTATGGCACAGTGTTTTTTTTGCCTTGGAAACTGCTCCACCAACTTCACCTACACACCGACTGTAGTTTTCCTGTATAGTTTTACTAATGCTTCACTTTCTAATCAGTCACAGTGTTAAAAATGGCATTATCACTACTTTGAAGTGTCATTGGTCGTCACAATCTAAGTAACACATGATTGCAGATAACCAGTTGTTCATATGCTGATTCTAAAACTATGGTACAAGTACCATTGGTGGTATGTGGGGTCCAAATAGTGGTACAATGAGGGAGATTTTTTTATTTATTTAATATTAACAAATATTAATTAAAGTACGTCGTTATTTGTACGTAATTGTTTTCTTGAACAAATGAAGGAAATGTTGCTTTCTTCTTTATTTGTTTGGCAGTATAAATGTGTAATTCTAACAGTGACATTATTAAGTCATGATTGCTCCCTTTGCTGCCAGTATTTATGCTGAATTTACACTACCTTGATTTTTATGCTTACAGACAATTTTTTTGATGTAATTGTGTCCCCCATCGAGTGTGAATAAGGCTATGGGCAGTCACTCACTTGGTCTTTTTCCGGATCTCCTCCACAAGTTGCTTGATGTGATCCTCCATGAACTCGATCTTCTCCTGCTTGCGAGCAAGCGCCTTCTGCAGACGGACGATACGCTCCACCAGCACGGCTTTGTCCACCTCCGGGAAGCTGTCTACGACCATCATCGAGGGGCCCGTTTGGCTCTCTGGCGAGCGGTCCTCGTTGCCACCGTGACGTACGTTCAAGGAGCCTTGTCAAGGGGAAACATGAGTCATGACTTAAGTCACATGACTTTAACCACACTGGTTGCCTTTTTAATGAAAGATTTTTATTATTTTTTGAACAAACCAGAGGAAGCACCTGAGGAACTAGATCTGCTCCCCATGCTGCCGCCATCCCGATCGCAGCCTCCATTCTCAACCTGCTCTAGTCGCTTTCGCGCTGAGACAGAACAAGAAAAAAGGTGATTTCAAATAAAACACGAATTACTGTGTTAACCCGAATATAGACGGTACTATATCCCAAAAATATGTCTTATATTAAGGGTGTAGAAATGTATACATGGACAATAGACGTCTTCCTCACAAGGGACATTGTGGTGGTGTGTGTGAAGGACTTCTGTCTTCACACACACCACCACAATGTTATTTTCTTGCTTGAAAAAAATAGCAACTGCCCTGATTGCACAGTCTCATGCTTAACTCATTCAATCCCAACCATTGTTCAAAAGACAATCCATTCAGCACCAGCCATTTTAGACGATTTTGACTGATCTTTCACGGCACACAGAATATTGTTTTCTATGGTTATATAAACAAGGAACCTCCCAAAAGAGAGATTAGACTCCTTTCTTTCATCAGAAAAAAAGTTTGATTCTACCTTTTCCGTTATTTAGTAATCAGCTGTAATCAGTAGAACATAGGTATGCTTCTGGAAAATATCGCCCACTAGCAAAGGGACAAAACATTTAAAAAGGGAAAAAATTTTTTTTAAAAACATATAAATACGTTGCTGGGATCGGACGTGCGAGTTTATAAAAACTAGGGATGCTCCGATCAGGGTTTTATACTGCCGATTCCAATACGATCATCCAGGACTGAAATCGGCCGATAGTGATACCGATCACATGGATTAATGATAGTTTTGTTAAATTTTTTAAATTTATTTATGATGAGTGCTATTGGTGTTTTATTTGGGGTGTAGATACAATATGTATTCATGCAAACCAACAAGTGACTTCTCAACAAGGGAGTCAGAGCTTTTCCTCCTGTCACTCACATGCACGCCATTCTCTAGCAAAAACACATAAACTAATTGGCCTTCCCCCAATCCTAAATTTTTCAGTAAATAATGCATGAAATTCATAAAAACAGTATGTAGGAAGTGGGGGCACAATTAGGTCTGAATGTGACCATTTGTGAACTAATCACCTTAATTTTCACCCTGTGAAATCAAGTGAGTGGATGAATTATTCATAACGCACCTATGGTGTGTGCATGTCAAATCCTTACATTTAAATTGAACCAGATGTCAAGTATACTCCAAAGTGAAGCCTTATTACTTTCCTCACGTCTGTGTCAATATCAGTAATGTGGGTTAGCCAAACTTTTAAAATGAGACTTCAAAATGAATATAAAATTGTCATCAAGACTACCGTGAAAGATCACAGGCTCCCTTAAGGAAACCTGAGCTACCTCCTTCACATGTGCACATCTCCTGCATACGAGATGGGAACGCTGAACTTTGTGTGCTAAGGTTAGCGTGTGTGACCAGAGAACCAAGTAGGAGCGAACACTCTTTATCTGCACATAGAAGCTGACATTAAAACCTATGTCGGTTTATCAGCAGGCCTGTTATACTGCACAGAGTGTGGAGAATGGAGCAGAATTTCTATAATACTGCTTTCCTGACCTTGCGTTAGCTGTTTGGTCAGGTCCTTCATGTTGACAGTCTGTTTCCTTTTCTGCGTCACCAGCTCGTCCCTCAACTCGTCGACTTGTGTCCTGAGTTGGCCCACCTCGGCTTCCAGCGCCATCCGCTCCTCCTGCAGACCCTGCACCTCCTGCTGCCTCAGCAGCTCTTCATGCTTGAGCCACCGTGACTGCAGGATGGAGGACACGGAATTGCAAAGAGCGGAAATAATATGACTGCTATAAAGCAATGAAAAGATACCAAAGGGATCCAACACATGAACTGTGACATTTGCGGCGCCCCCTATGGGCAAGAGACATACTAGTATAAATGTAATACAGATATCCACAGTTTTATCATCATTAAACCACATGTCAAACTCATGCCACAGCGGGCCAAGAGACTGCAGGTTTTTTTTCCCAGCCGGTCACCAAAAGCAGGAGATTTTAATGATCAATATCTCCTTCAATTTGAGCGAAGTAGCTCATCAATTAAAACCACCTGCTGGTGGTTGGAGAGAAAACCTGCAGTGTCTCGGTCCTCCATGTCACGAGTTAGACACCCCTGCATTAGTCAATGAAGTCCCAAGGACGTTTTGCTTGATGGTGGCCGTTTCTGAAACAATCCTGCTGACAATCCAGCTAACAAAGTTATGGTGAAATTTTGATTCAAAACGACTTAATAGGGTTTAACATAGAGATGGGGCCGATTCGATCCAGTGTTATCGGGTTGCAATATCAGCATACCAGTCATACATACGTGCACTGTAGTCGTCCTCCTTACTCACGCCTCACACGCAAGCTTGCTGCCTGACGTGTTCACAGCCACACAAAACAGTCAGACATCACAACACTATACAAAACTTCCGGGTCTCTACATTATCACTGGCCTGCATACTACAGCAAACTGAGCTCTGGTACCGGAATTGTATTGGTATCATCAGATATCCACATCCCTAGTTTAATAACTGCGCCACCATGTGGTGTATTTGCCAGAAAAATAATAGCACAGGCAACACAGTAGGGGTACATTGTCACTCTTTTCTGTGCAGTGGTTAAGAAGTAGAAGAGTACATGTGAAAACAAATTTTAGTTGTAGTTTGCGCTATATGATGAGCTACCCCTCATGTAGCTGAATAATGTAACCCACAATATTAGAAACACCTTTCAGTATGATGCAGTTACATTAGCGACTTGCTCAGAGTTGCCAACCTTTTCGTCCAGCATGCTGCTGGTCTCCTCCATCTTGGCCTGAAGCTCGGCAAACCTGGTGCTGAGCTGATCCAGCTGTGCCTGCAGAGCGTTGCTCTCGGACTGCAGCTGCGCGTTTTTGCTGCTGAGCTTCTCGGTGAAGCCCAGGAGCTCGGCCTCGCGCTCCCTGCTGCCCTGCACGTCGCTCTGAAGATCGGCCATCTGGTTGTTTAGTGCGTCGACCTCCTCGCAGTGAGACGTGATCTCCTTCTGGTCGCTGCAATATGCCGCATTAAAACATTGTTTAAACAATCTCATTAACTGGAGAGAGACATGCTTTGAATTTAATGGGTTACTTAGTCAAATAAGCCAATAAGTAGGTCAGAATCACTAAGCACAGACAATACAGACGGCTCTAAAGAACCACAATGTATCTTCCAAGACATATTTTTATCTCATGCAATCCAACATTCGAGAGCCATCCAAATTATCACAAATTTGTCCAAATTAAAGGATGCACCATTTTTGGTCCATGTTTTTTGGACCCAAACCACAAATATAAATTAAATTGTTCATAAACAAATAATAGACAAGAGGGCTATTACCGTTGATGCTGCTCTTGAAGTGCGGCGATCTTGTCCAGGTCCTCCCTGTGGCGACCGATCTCAGCTTTCTGCCTGTTGATGATCTCCCGGTACTTGCTCAGCTCGTCCTCCCATCGCGGACGCTCGTCCTCCAGACACTTCAACTACAGAGAGTGACAGACAAGCTTGTTGGTGGAGGTCATGGTTATGGTTTCATTTATTTGAACATGCATACAAGTTACATTGGAATACACATATTACAATTCACAGTTGTGTCCAAAAGGAGAAGGAAGAAGCAAAGCTTATTTAATCCCCCATCCGTTTGACATCAATTGCAATACATTTGTTCACTGCCTGGTGCACTCTTTGTTGGTTTAAACACATAGGAAAATAGCAAGGCCATGTAATAATGTGGTAATATAGTAGTCAAAGCTCTTGTCACTGTAACTACTTCATATGACAATCATAATAAATAATACAGTCAAACTTGTCTATAGCGGCCACTAGAGGGAGGCTGCAAAAGTGGCCGCTATAGACAGGTGGCCTCTAGAGACAGGTTGGCGTCCAGTTTGAATGTTGACCAGTAGAGGAAAAAAAAAAAAAAAAAAAAAAAAAAAAAAAAGGGAAAAAAAAATAATAATGTTGACCAGTAGAGGGCACTGCGGACTGCGGATAAAAGTTGTACAGCACTACTAGGCTTGTTATTATCATGGTTCATGGTTCATGGTTTTAATCCTGAACATGCATGAGTCAAACAGTAGCACATCACATAGTACAATTCACAATTTTGCATGTCCAAAAAGGAGCAGGAAGAAGCAAAGCTTATTTAATCCTACCCCTTATCAGTTTCATATCAGCTGCAATACATTTATTCACCTCTTGTTCTTCCAAGTGTACTTTGTAGGTCTACATGACAATGTAGTGCAATCATAGCCAATGTTTTTACTTACTAAAAGGAAGCTAGAGGCTTAATAATAACTGATAGAATATATCCACGACCCACAGAACAAAGCTGTGCTAGTAATGTCTTACGCTTGTTTTTAATATTTTACTTTTTATACGGCAGAGTGTCATTACAGTTTTAGTTCATCAGGAAGTGACGGGAAGTGACGGTGGGCGTCCCGAGCAGGAGAGCTAGGCTCAGTGCTAGCTGTGAGTTTCGAGAGAGTTGGGAAGTTAGTTTATGTTGGCGTGGATGTAAAGTCCTGCAGTGTTCTCCGCTTTTAATAAAGCCATTAAAGTGCATCGGTGACGTGAGTCTCTCCTTCCCCACAACAAGCGGCATTACAGTATTGACCAGTGCACACCAGGAAATAAACGGTGTCATTTCTTACAGGCATTGGCTGGACAGCTATGTAGTGGGGCTTGTTTAACCTTTGCCTTGTGGGCAAGCAGGAAGGAGAGACGATGCTGAGAGATGTGTGTGTGTTCTGAGCTGCTGTCTGGTGGCCGCGTTCAATAAATAAAGTTGGCAGAAGCAACAGGAGAAGTTTCCTTCTTTGCTTCGGAGCTGAATAACAAATAACAAAAGCAAATAACAGACTAGTAGCGAACGGAAAAGAAGACGGCTTTTTTTGTGTTGAATACAGAAGATGAGGACTTTGATGGATTTGTGGATGAGGATTGATGAAAAATAACGTGAGTACATTCTAAAGTACTTCAATTAAGTACAACCGAACTCAGTTTTGCTCCCGCTGCCGCATGCATGCTAGCGTATGTTTTTTTTATTGTAGCGTCGCTGGGAGCACGTCCTGTTCCCAGCCTACTTTGCAGTAATGTTTTGGTGCAAATGCTCTTAAAGTTACATGTTTGACCAGGAAATAGCAAGCTCAAAAGAAGACGGCTTTTTTCTGTGGAACAACTGACAGTTTGTGTGGATCTTGTGAATGATTGTGACTGAGCTAGGACTCTGTAATTAAAGTCTACACACGACGGCTTCATTGATTGAAAAACGAAACTTTTTCGTGCATGAAGCTTCTACTTGAGTCGGTAATTTGGCCGCTAAATGCGGTCAGATATTGACCAAGGGAGACAAAATGGGTGGCCGCTGGCCGCGTTGGACAGGTGACTGCTATACACAGGGTCTATAACATGTAAATTTGCTGCGGGGGATTTTTCAGTGGCTGCTATAGGCAGGTGGCCGTTCTATAAAGGTGACCGCTAAGACAGGTTTGACTGTATTTATAAAATAGACATAACAGAACATAGTTGGATAATGGGTGAGTACTGACAATGAACTCACAAGAATGAAGAGTTAGTAATACATGTAGTAGTAATTAGACATAGCATTGACAATTAAAATAGAACAGAACATAGTTGGGTATGGGTGAGTACAGACAATAAACTCACAGGAATGAAGAGTTAGTAGTAAGTGTTGTAGTGATTGGACATAGCATTTTGTACACAGTGGTTCAGGACTCTTCTTCCTTATATTTTGCAAACATCAACTGCTGTTTCTTGAAATCACTCATTTGGTGCATTGTTTGAGTCCCTTGTTCCATCCGTTCCATAATTTGATTCCACATACTGAGATGCTGAAGGTTTTTTGTGTTGTTCTCACGTGTAAGTGTTTTAAGTTTAATTTTTGCCTGAGGTCATATTTCTCCTCTCTTGTTGAGAAGAACTGTCTGACATTTTTGGGTAGCAGGTTATTGTTTGCTTTATGCATAATTTTATCTGTTTGAAAATTTACTAGAGCAGCCAATTTTAATAATTGTGATTTTAGAAATAGAGGATTTGTATGTTCTCTATCCGCGGCATTATGGATTATCCTAACTGATCTTTTTGCAGTAAATTTAGCAAGTGGAGTTTGCTTTTATAGTTATTTCCCCATATCTCCACACAATAACTTAGATATGGTAATACCAGAGAGCAATAGAGTCATTTTTGATCAAGGATGAGTTTTGCTTTATTCAATTAATGTATTTCTTGCCACAATATGTTATATATTTTTAACATGAGATTTCCAGCTCATCTTTTCTCTATTATGACTCCCAGAAATTTATTTTCTTTCACCCTTTCAATGTCCACTCCATCAATTTGTATTTGCTTTCTGCTATTGCCAAATATTTATTATTTACCAAATAGCATGAGGTGGTGGTAGAAAATGTAAAACCAAAGAGTGAGTAGAGTAGCGTGACAAACCTTAGTGCGGAGAGTGTCCAGCTCATCCATGCTCTCCTTGTAACTCCTCTTGAGGTCCTCCAGCTCTTTAGCCTTCACGCGATGCACCTGCAACATGGACATTAATCTGTCAACATTGGAATGACAATAACAAAACAAGAGCGCTCAAGAGGCTTAATTGTCACTAGTATCTGCACATGTTCAATGGGATTATATTTAAATTGCATCCAAATGTGCAAGCTGGATCACAGCTGGATTCCAGTTTAAACACTCTGAACAAATGAGATAAGATTACACTTAACACCATCATCAGATCTTGACAACTCCAAGTGCTTATGATATAGGTTTTCATTACCCAAAAATCTAACTGACATACATGAAAAACAATCGACATGCTATTATTTTTAATGCACATATTATTATATTATTTTTTGCCTATTATAAAATACTGTATAGAGATTTAAAAAAAAAAAATCTATTAGGGGAGTGCCCATTACGTCAATCGCAAGCTATCGGTAGATGGCCAAGGTAGTTTGGGTCGATCACGTAAACGTCACTTTGTAGATGTCATATGACATCAGTCAGCTGACATTAAGCTCCCCTCCTGATTCTCTCTTGCTCCCCCGCGGCGTTTCAAGCTACACACGAAGATACAACTTTCATCTTTGTTATTCTGATTATGGATAAACTAACTCAGCGGTAATATGCTTATAACTGTAACAAAAGTTATCTGTTCACTTGTAGCAGCTAGTTATGTAGAAAAAAAAGTGTATTGTTTGATGGCTTTGCTTTGTGTCATCAACTCCACTACAGAAATCAGTGTTTTCTACACGTCCGCTTCTTAAACTATTATTTCATGATGAAATGGAAAATGTGCCCATTGTTGAAACCTTTTTAATATGTTGCCTTGACTTAGGCTGCAGGGTCGCACGGTGGTCTAGTGGTTAGCATGTTGGCCAAAAGTCACAGTCTGGAGATCGGGAAGACCTGGGTTCGATTCTCCCCTGCCATTTCTGTGTGGAGTTTGCATGTTCTCTCCGTTCTGGGTAATTCAGTTTCCTCACACATTCCAAAAACATGCATGTTAGGTTCATTGGAGACTCAAAATTGAGTTAGTGTGTGAGTGTGAATGATTGTTTGTCTGCACTGCGATTGGCAGTCCAGGGTGTACCCCGCCTGTTGCCCGAAGTCAGCTGGGATAGGCTCCAGCATACCCCCGCAACCCTAATGAGGATGAGCGGCATAGAAAATGGATGGATGGACTTCAGCTGCAGTGCCTTTTGCATAATCATTTTCAATTCTTGTATATCGATAATGTTTGATGGCAAATGCTAACTGGCTGTAATACATGAACTGTGTCTTCCAATGAACGTTACATAGCTATTTTGAATGATATATTACCAGTAATCAGGTTATGTACACAACTATTGAGGGATTATGTGCAATTATCTTTATTGCCATATTGAATATCATTATGATATCAACTACTTTGATTACCTGTAAACTTTGAAAATGTGAATGTGAAATACTAATCATTAATATTTACATTACATTACATATTTACATCATTAATTTCAAAGTTTACCGGTCAGATTTTATATATGTTATGTTATGTTTGTTATGTTTTATAGAAAGAGGTAGATCATTTTGATTTGTAACCTGCATGCGGAAAAAATGTGTGCACCCCTGATACACATGTATAACGTACATAAATACGTACTCATATTTTTTTTTTTATAAACATAGTAAATATATATATTTTCTATATTTATAGTAAGAGGTAGATCTTTGGGACTTGGTCATTTTAAAAGTAGCTTGCAGGCCGAAAAAGTGTGAGCACCCCTGTTCTATTATTTTGAGTTGATTTTCACCAAATTTTATTATGAAAAACATTTTGAAAATATGTTTTCATTATCCAAAAATCAAATTCACATAAATGAAAAGCAATTGATACATTATTATTATTCATAGACATATTTGTGTTATATTATTTTTTGCCTATCATAAAATGAGATACTGTATACATACTCAGCAATCCATGTTGATGTGTACAAATAATTTTAGACTGAGACGTTACTTGTATTTTGCCTATTATAAATTAATATACAAGTCAAACTTGTCTATAGCGGCCACTAGAGGGAGACTGCAAAAGTGGCCACTCCAGACAGGTGGCCTCTATAGACAGGTTGGCGTCCAGTGTGAATGTTGACCAGTAGAGGAAAAAAAAAAAAAAAGGGAATTTTTAAAAATGTTGACCAGTAGAAGGCACTGTGGGACTGCGGATAAAAGTTGTACAGCACTACTCGGCTTGATATTATCTACCACCCACAGAACAAAGCTGTGCTAGTAATGTCTTACGCTGGAAGCACGTCCTGTTCCCAGCCTACTTTGCGGTAATGTTTTGGTGCAAATGCTCTTAAAGTTACATGTTTGACCAGGAAATAGCAAGCTCAAAAGAAGACGGCTTTTTTTTATGTGGAACAACTGACAGTTTGTGTGGATCTTGTGAATGATTGTGACTGAGCTAGGACTCAGTAATTAAAGTCTACACACGACGGCTTCATTGATTGAAAAACATGTAAATGTACATGTAAATTTGCTGCGGGGGATTTGTCAGTGGCTGCTGTAGGCAGGTGGCCGTTCTATAAAGGTGGCCGCTAAGACAGGTTTGACTGTATTGCTTGAAGTCAGCTGGAATAGGCTCCGCTTACCCCCCGCAACTGTAGGGAGGACAAGCGGTTTAGAAAATAGATGGATACATTAATATATAATTTAAAAATATATATGCATTTTTATGGCATCATTACGATGTGGATTATCACCAAATCAAATTTTAAGAATACTTTTACACCAACCCCAGTTTGATATATGAGACAGTATATGGCACCAAACCAACCAACTCACACACATGAAAATGTCTTTGGATGAATGTAAAGATGCATATTTCTTCCCACAATATTAAATATTCAACTTGAAACACATTTTCCATTGACTGACTGAGGGGTTTTAAACAACCACTCAATATATAGTGTCCTCTGTTCTATTTGTATTTCATCAGAACCGCGTCATTTAAAATCATTTAAAATGATTTCTGATGTGCGCTCATTAGAACATGAAAGCGGCAGGTAAATGATGTTGCGTCTCATCTTTTAAACAAAGCCATTACATGAGACTGGTGCTCGTCAACTTTTCCAAGAAGCTATTAGTGGCCCGCGGTATCCAAGACAACATCCCGCTAAATGAGATAGAGGCAAATGTATTTCCTCTTTGCTTCGTTAATTCATGCCTTCCCCTCTCATTGCCATGTTAATGGAGACCCAGATGTTTTGTTTTGAATTATTTATGTTCTGTTGAGCATAATGACTATGATAAAGGAAGAAAATAACAACAGGTATCTGGGTGACTTGCTCATTAGGTGAAATTTAGAGCTTTTGGACTATAAGTGAGAATTGTACATTGAGTCAACAAACTGAAATGTTTGTTCAATCTCCCTCCAAACAAGAGCAGCTTTAACACCTTTCTATTTCTGTAATTCAATTTAAAATGCTCATAAACATTCACGGTAAATGAAGGAAGTGGACAGGAAGTGGGCAACGTCTTCTGGGTATGTTGTCCGAACACTCTACTTCGTATTGATTATTTCTAGGCCATTTATTTTTATGTCATTCCCTTTAGAATAAAAGGAGGTGGGGAGGGGAAACAAATTGAAAACAGGCCATTGTGTTTGGATTGAGTCCATGTTGCTTCATCATTCATTTGTTGTTACGGCAATTATGCCTGTGGAGTTGACAAAAACAGCTGAAAATACAAATTTTTTTGGTTTAAAGATCTATGAATGGGAGGCATGCGTTTATAATCACCTAAAAGAAATGTGTCATTTATATAAACTAATGTGCAAAGTGGTATCACCTCTAATTGGTCTGTTTGCTCCTGCTTGTGTTTCTCCAGTTCTCCTTTGGTCTCCCTCAGTTTAGCATCCAGCTCGTTAGACTTGATCTCTTCGGACTCCTGAAGGACAAATAATACGCGTTACAATCGTGTCATTACCCACTTTGTCCTCTCATATCAGGGCCATTGTTCTATTATTACTTGCTGACATAGTTTAGTTACTTCAAGTCAGAGTAAACAGTAGCCAGAGGAAGATCTTTAGCACCATCACAAGGCTCATATGAAAACTACTACTCTATACATAAATACAAAATGTGTGTGTGACCTGGTATGTTCGGATCATGTCTTGGCAGTTCTTGCGGATCTGCTCGGTCTCTTCTTTGGCTTGGGCCAGTTTGGATGTGATATCCCTCAGCTTGTCTTTAGACTCCTGCACAGAGACATCATATTAAGCAAAAATGACTTTTTAATGATGTTCTAACAGTAATATGTGCCCCTAGAGTTTGTTTTTACAGCATACGGGAGAAAAATCCATCATCTACCTCACTTATTTGCTCCACTTTTGAGAGAAGAGGCACTCTAATGGTTGCTTTTGAAGTTATGGCTTTTCTTGAATGAATGAAAAACCTGATTTCGTCCCTGACCCGCCCCTAGCTAGATGAGCCCCAGCCGTGTATACGCCCAACACTTTGCTGGTAGGACACAGTTTTGTAAAAAAGCAGGCGTCGCTATATTTCTTAAAATATCCGTCAGTCAGCTACAGTTAAGGGAGTGACTGTTAGAACTGTATCTCACATAGCTATAATAGTGTTGCTAACGTTTGTGTCCTCTTGTCCCACTCCTAAATTTTACGTTGCTGTATGTGATATATGGCATCTATTACGTCATGTTACAGTGTATATGTAAAAAGTGGATTAAGTGCACAATGGTGCTTCATTTAATTAAAACTAAAATGGGCTCTGTGTGTGCACAGAATAAATTGGTTGTAAATGCATTTCATGGTGTTATTGTGAGTTCAGCATGTGTGTTCGGATTATGGATAAGGTCAACACATGCACACACATACAGTTTGTTCTGTTGCTGTCCATTTAGATGCACTTGTGTGCCTTTACTTGGAGCAGCAGTATATAAAAGCTTCCGTCATTAACAAAAAATAGCTTCCACCCTAATGAGTTTTTACTTGCAGAGTCATTACTGTGTAATTTACATTGCATTTCATTTAGCCGAGTGCATCAAAAATATACATGTAATCATGTTTTTGTGGGGAGCAGCTGCAAATAAAATGATTGTCAATGAGCAACACAGTGCTGACACTAAATGAAGACAACAAACATTAAAATGGCATTTGAATATGATAAAAGTGTGAATGCTTACATTCGAGGGAAAAAAAAATTCTTAATTATGATAAAAATCTACATAGAGATGAAACAGTTTTTTTTTATTCATTTTTGACACATGCCTACTACAGTAACAGGGAGCGAAAATTCAGGCTTGGTAATGGTTTAATTTTATTTTGAGCATGCATACAGGTTACACTGGGATACATCCATCTATCTTATATGCCGCTTATCCTCACTAGGGTCGCGGGTATGCTGGAGCCTATCCCAGCTGACTTCGGGCGAGAGGCGGGGTGCACCCTGGACTGGTCGCCAGCCAATCGCAGGGCACAAATAGACAAACAACCATTCACACTCACATTCATACCTATGGACAATTTAGAGTCGCCAATTAACCTAAGATCCATGTTTTTGGAACGTGGGAGGACATGCAAACTCCACACAGAGATGCCCAACGGAGATTCAAACCCAGGTCTTCCTGATCTCTCCTGACTATGTGGCCAACATGCTAACCAAAGCCCATCTTATTTAATCCTATACCCTTTCAGTTTCACATCAATTGCTAATACTTTTGTTTGTGCCCTTCCTGTATTCAACATGTATTATTTACCAATACTGAAAAAAAAAAGAAAATTCAAATATCATCAACAGCAGCCTGTCCTCTGGTATTGTGCCATCCTTTTGTAATAAGGCTGCTGTTGAACCTTTGCTTTAAAAAAACAACAACCAAAAAACAGGTGTTGATCCTTCAATTTCATCGAATTATCGGCCTATCTCAAAATTACCTTTTATCTCAAAGATTTGAGGAAAAACACGTTCTTTCACATATGCAGCCTTTTGTAGATGAAAATGTAATTTTAGACAGCTTCCAGTCAGATTACAGGGCCTTTCATAGCACTGAGTCTGCACATCTGAAGGTTTTTAATAACCTGTTTTTAATTACTCATACTAGTGGAGCAGCCATTTTAGTGCTTTGAGATTTGACTGCTGCTTTTGACACAGTGGACCATACTATTCTTTTATCTCGCTTGGAAAACTGTGGGTGTCCATGGGCCTGCCCTTGAGTGGTTTAGGTCTTACTTGTCAGGGAGATGCCTTACTGTGGGACAAAGGGACTCCACCTCGTCAAAAAAATGCCATCTCTTATCATTTTTATGCACACGACTGCCAAATGTATTTTCCACTCACTAAAAATCTATGCCACCCTGACACCCCTTCTCAAGTGCTTAAGCGATGTTAAGGTCTGGTTGGCTCAAAATTTCTTAAAGGTCAATGAGGGGAGGACTGAAGTTATGTTCCTGAATCACAGCGGCCCCCTCATGGACTTGGGTCCCCTCAAGAACCATGTCAGTCCCACAGCCACCAGCCTTGGCGTCATAATTGACATTGATTTTAAACAGATCAACGGCACTACAAGCACTACTAACAAGCACTACTAGGCTTGTTATTATCACGGTTCATGGTTCATGGTTTTAATTCATCCTGAACATTCATGAGTCAAACAGCAGCACATCACATAGTACAATTCACAATTTTGCATGTCCAAAAAGGAGTAGGAAGAAGCAAAGCTTATTTAATCCTACCCCTCATCAGTTTCACATCAGTTGCAATACATTTATTCACCTCTTGTTCTTCCAAGTGTACTTTGTAGGTCTACGAGGAAAAGGCTTCTTGAGACGTCATCTGTACTTCTGTGTAGAAGGTGTCGGACGTTTCGCTCCTCATCCGAAGAGCTTCGTCAGCAAACTCATAAGTGCTGGTAGCTTAGGCCTTAAATATAGTAAGAGTGGGCGGAATTGGTGTGCCAACACCCTCCTCCTATTGGTTCGTTACACTAAGCCTGGGCGGAGCAGTGGTATAATCCTATCCTGTTATTCACACCTACGATAAAAGGGAAGTGTCGCTCCCTGAATTGGGTATGAACGACTCTGATACTGGCTTGTTAGCATCTATTGTTCTGGCTCGGCCCTGCCTTCACTTCATTTGCAAGACTAAGAGCTGTGGGTTTTGGTCTCAGTAACCTGCTGAACACAGGGTCCAAATTGAACCTCAAACCACCATTCCGATTCAATGATGGGTTCTGTTGTTTGACAAAAATAGCTTCCTTTACTCCTCTTTCAAACCATCTGTTTTCTTTGGCCAAAATCTTTACCTCGCTGTCCTGAAAAGAGTGATTGGTAGCTTTCAGGTGTAGATGTACTGCTGATTGAGGACCACTAGCATTGTCCCTGCGATGTTGATAAAGCCTTTTTTGGAGCATTTGCTTAGTTTCCCCAATGTAGTGCTCTTTGCATTCCTCATCTTTACAGTGGATGGAATAGACCACATTGCTCTGTTTCTGGTTTGGAGCCTTGTCTTTAGGATGCACTAATTTTTGTCTCAGGGTATTTACTGGTTTGAAATAGGTAGGAATTTTGTGTTGCCATAAGATCCTCTGGAGTTTTTCGGAGACCCCCGCTACATAAGGGACTACCACTCCTCTCCTTTTTGCTTCTGTGGGCTTTTGGGTTTCTTTCCCTACTCTCTTCTTTTGACATTTGTTAAAAGCCCACCGTGGGTACCCACAGGTTGAGAGCGCTCTCTGGACATGTTGTGTCTCCTTTTTCTTTCCCTCAGCACTAGTTGCTATTTTTGTCAAACAACAGAACCCATCATTGAATCGGAATGGTGGTTTGAGGTTCAATTTGGACCCTGTGTTCAGCAGGTTACTGAGACCAAAACCCACAGCTCTTAGTCTTGCAAATGAAGTGAAGGCAGGGCCGAGCCAGAACAATAGATGCTAACAAGCCAGTATCAGAGTCGTTCATACCCAATTCAGGGAGCGACACTTCCCTTTTATCGTAGGTGTGAATAACAGGATAGGATTATACCACTGCTCCGCCCAGGCTTAGTGTAACGAACCAATA
>NC_072820.1:34795000-34815000 GCF_027744805.1 Dunckerocampus dactyliophorus
TGGAACAAAATAAACAACTGACAAAAGTTTAGGGAAAACTGCACGATCTCATGAGAACCGGTTAAACTGACTAATTTATTTCTAACCCATCCCTCACTTTTAATATTGCATATGCATGGTGGGACACATAGTGGTCGCCTATAACCATGCATTTGTACTTTAATGACATGCTTACAGCAAAGGTGCCAAATTAACACCTCTATTCAAGTAGCCACAAATGTTCCTATAGTCACCGGGTGCGTGGTCTATAAACTGAAATAACCACCAGAGTCTCTAATTAGCACCAGGTCAAAAAATATCAACAGCTGTGGCTGTAGGCAACCTCCTGAAGTAGTGTTTTAAATAAAAATTCTCAAGATAACAGTTTCTGCATTGAAGTATCTTAAGTCGTCAGAATCCATCAGCTTATAGCTACCACTGCATGTGCTTTAAAATGACAGTCAGTCACGCTACTCAGCCGTGTGAAACTCATGCGCGTTACACTTGCTGTGCTATTGTTGACAATGAACTCATCAGTGGTATTAATGCTGACAAACAGTTTGCTTACCGCTACTACAACATTGGTTCTTTAGCTGCTGTGTCGTGCAAAATACTCGGTAATAAATGACCCATGTGTCAAAGACAGCTATGTTTTCCATTCCACTTTCTCATGCACTCAAAATCATTATTAGATGTTTAAAAAGTCTCTCTCCCCCCCCACCCCCCCCCCCCCCACCCCCACCCCCACCCCCTTTTTTTTTAGGCAAATAAACAGCCCTGCTAGAAGTAGAGCATTTATGGTGCTGGAAGATGTTTCAAATAGTGTGACCAAAATTCAAAGTATATAGTTTTAAGCATTACAAAGCTGTCGAAAGAGAATGAAATGCAGGCTGAAAAGCTCCCAAATGGTTTCCTCCAAGGCTGATAATGCCATGGCCCCTTCCTCAGCTGTTAGATTACTAACATGTCGTCTAGACTGGTGAGTCATGGCTGGCTGGGTTAACTTGAAACTGTGGTCAACTTCAGCAGAACTTAATCATTTCACAGTGAATTCGCTTCAATGGGAGCACTGGAGTGGGACAAGGGCATAAAGCCACCAAAGCCATGCATACAGTACACTTCATTGCAATCTTTGTAAAGGCAGCATCTGTGCTGCAGCGCTTGTATTTAATCTCATTGGACTGTGCAGGTAATGTTCCGTATTCTTTCGAGCACAAAGTGATAAAAGCTTCTTGACGGTGCTCATACTGAACTGATGCTGTGGATTGATTGACACGGTCGACTAAAGTGCACCAACCTGTTCCCCACCAACAATGCAGATTTGTTTACCTAGATGTGTCACAATGTGTGCAATACTTCTTTTTCAAAATGATGCCTATTTCACCAGGTTGGCTGTTTTCATTTTTGTGAAAACAGACAGCCTTTGTCCAATTGGTGAATAACTGCGGCATGGTAGGATGAATCAGTGATATTGATTTAAGTATGAATGTGCCATACTGACCCCTATGAAAAGTGCTTTTAGTCGTATTGATCTTTAAACAGTCGCCTCAAATCCAAAAGCATCTGCACCCACTGGCTTAAAAGTATACAAGAGAGCAAATGCGGCCACATGGTGGCCTCATGGTTTGGACATAAGCCTCACAGTCTGGAAAACCGCAAGTGATCTGGACAAGTAAACTCATTCAATCAACAAAACAATGATGGTCTTTGGATTGATCCCTGGGTAACACCATGCAAGACAAAACTAAACAATCGCTGTGCATTATAACTTATCAGGTTTAACTAAAAGCACTACTCACAATTAGCGCACTGACATGAGATTTGACACATTTGAGTTATCACCTTCATTAAAAAATGAACAACACCAATGGTTCTCAAACTTTTCACTTCAAAAATAATTTGCTTTGCAAGTACCACCATGGTTCAAATCTCTGTTGGACCATTTCTGTGTGGCGTTCACATATGCTTGGGTGTGTTTTCTTCACATAAACATGCATGTCAGGTTAAGTGAAGACTAACTTGTCCATAGGCGTTAATGTCAGTGTGAATGACTGTTTATCTACTGCATATGTGCCCTGCGATTGACTAGCAAGCTGTCCACTGGGTGTACCCTGCCTCTCGCCCAAAGTCATTTGGGATAAGCTCAGCCATGACCACATATACATCCAAAATGTATGGATGGATAGATTAGATCAATGCATCAAATATCTGCCATTTCAGTAATACTGCAGTGATAACACTCAAAAGGAACAACCTCTGACTTGCAAGGGCTATGAATCATGCACACAATTAGGTACAACACATGCCCAGAAACGACTCATGATCTAATTAGCATCCAAACAAGAATTTTGCAAACATGATGCAATTGTTTGCGCGCTCAGTTCTCGTCACACTGGCTGGCATGCAAGTATGAGACAAGTGGCCCTCTATCAGACAATGTCCTCTCTTTTGAAACCACTAGTGAATAATTGACATCGTCATGATCCTCTGCTGCACAATGCACTGGTTGTTGTTGTTGTTGTTGTTGTTGTTGTTGTTGTTGTTTACGCACGCAGCCAGTCAGCTAGCTAGCTAGTTAGTTAGTTTACCGCCTGCACATGCCAGGCAGCCTAAAGTTGCAAAGCAGGTTCTCATATTTGTTACCTGACCTTCTGTTACTACTACTCAAAGTTGTTTGTGTGTGTGCGTATACAGTATGTATTTACACACTGGACTCAAATTTCAACAAAAGCAAGCAATTTTTGTTGGCGACAGGTGTGATTCTTCCGGTTAATTAACGTGTCACCAGTCTTTTCGAGACACTTTCGGGGAGCCCGTGGAAAAGAACGTCCCATTTATTAATTATTCACCACTTTGGACTTAAGGAATTCACTGGAATTAGTATTTTTTTTTAGTAGTGGAGTGTCTTGAAGCTCTGCTCTGAAGACGAGAATGGCTGCTAAAGTCACCCACCTTCTCTGGCCAGCGAGCCCGTCACTCCGAGCAGCACGGCCCCGATCAACAGCAAACTTCTCACCGCCTCCATCAGCGCCTCTAGTCCATATTCCGAAGTGGGCTTCCGTTCACCTTTCCCGGTTAAGAGTGGCTGCTGTCACACGTTGAGGCTCGTCTGGGTTGTTTCGTGATTTTTCCCCGCAATCTCCGACTTCCTCTCTGTTGGTCGTAAAGCGTGTAGGCTCGCACCCGACTCGTTTGGGGGCGCGCTCCCGTGAAGGCCTGTTAGGGGAGTGGCCGCTCGCGCCAGCCCGCCCTGATGTGAAACTTACTTTGTCTAACTTTTTTCACAATAAACTTTATACACCATTTTTTTTCATTTGATCACTGTTTTGTTTGGCGTTTTGTCATTGGTCTTAAAATGTCCCCACAAATTGACTTTTAGAGTAACGTGATCTTTCACAGATCTGTACTGTATACCGCTTTTTCTCATTTGGGTCACAAGTCAGCTGGGGCCTATACCAGCTGACTTTGGTACACTTTTGGTACAGCTTGGTGCACCAAGCTGACTTTGGTACACCCTGGACTGGTTGCCAGCCAATCACAGAGCACATATAGAAAAACAATCACAGTAGGACAATCACATCACAATCACATCCATCCATCCATTTTCTATGCCGCTTCTCCTCACGAGGGTCGCGGGGGCATGCTGGAGCCTATCCCAGCTGACTTCGGCACACCCTGGACACACGCCAGCCAATCACAGGGCACATATAGACAAACAACCATTCACACGCATATTCATACCTATGGACAATTTAGAGTCTCCAATTAACCTAACATGCATGTTTTTGGAATGTGGGAGGAAACCGGAGTACCCAGAGAAAACCCATGCATGCACGGGGACAACATGCAAACTCCACATAGAAAGGGCGAAACAAACCCAGGTCTTCCCGATCTCCAGACTGTGACTGTGTGGCCAACATGCTAACCACTAGACCACCGTGCGGCCACAGTAGGACACATATAGACAAAAAAACATTCATACTTACATTCACACCTATTGACAATTAAAAGTCTCGAATTAGTCTAACATGCATGTTTCAGGAACGTGGGAGGAAAAAACCCACGTAAGCATATAGGGAGAACCTGCAAACTGTGCAAAGTAAATGGTTGAATTAATTTTTCAAAGAAGGTGATAATACAAATCTTATGTCAGTGCACCAATTGTGAGTAGTACAGTATGTATAATGTGCGACTGTTTAATTTTGTCTTATGGTGTTCTCCATGGATGAATCCTAAGATCATCACTGATTATTTCTCTTGTCAAAAACCCACACAAGCATGGGAGAACCTAAAAACTCCACACAGAGACGATCCAATGGCGTTTTGAACCATGTTCTCCAGACTGTAAGGTTGTTGTGCTCACCACTAAAGGCTAATGTGGCCCTAATGTGGGTTGAATAAGCCAATAAAAAACAAGCTGCAGGCCGCAAATGGGTCCCAGATCAAACTTTACACGTCCCTGTTATAGATGCATTAAACAAGGTCAAAAATGACGTTATTTAAAATTTCTAATTGGGGACTTGTTTAGCAACAAAACATGGAGCTATTGACATGGTTCTTCTATATTTGCTCACAAAGCAAAGAGTGTTATGGGTGATATAATTTTTATTATAAAGTAATAACAAATCATTTCTTGGAAGTACTTTTTTTTAACAGATTTAGATGATTTTCATTTTTCTGCTAGTTTGACATTCTGCAAAAATATATTAAGCAAATTGGAAAAAACGTCAAAATGACACCATATACATATATATACAGTATTTACATCACACCAGTTCCCTTAATACTCACTTTAACCCAGGTTAAACTTCCCAAATCCGTCAAATGAACAGCTGATGGGAAGTCACAAAGCAATTTATGCTCCACCCACTCTTTCCTTTCACTTTTCTCCACTCCATGGTCACAAATCAGGAGTAGAAGGAGGAAGAATAAAGTCCATTCATCCCAGTCTCCTAGTAGTCTCCCCCACCCCCAGGGAGCCACGGTTAAAGTCCAATATACTGTAGTACACAGATCTATCAGGGAACAACTAGTCACTTCCTTGCATGCAGATATGGAGCTCACATCTCTGCATTTAGCTGCAAAATTGCAGTGTGCCTAGATGGCCAAAGGGTGAAACAACTAACTATTTTATAAACTGTGCATTTTACTCATATTTTTACAAGCTCAATTAAGACAATAAAATATATAAAGCTGTATTATTTACATTTAACATGAGTACACCATAGATAAAAGATAAATAGATAGATAAAAATCACACAAGTAAGCCCCATCTTTTATGAATAAAGAATATTTTATTTCTTTCAGTCCTTAAAATTGTATCTTTTTTGGAGGAAATCCTGTATATGTGAGGTGGAGGAAAAGGGCATTGCTTGGCAGTGGTGGCGGGGTGGTAGTGCACAGGGTGGCAGCTAGGGGGGAATAGATAAGCAGGGAAGCTGTCGAATGTACAGAAATGAACAAAGTGAAGACAATTCAATATATTTTCGGGGCAATCATAATAAAACATGCATGTAAATAAAAACATAGCAATTAAATGATTGAGCTTCCTTTGAATTTTGATAAATTAAATAGCTTCTTCCTATAAAAATGTTCTGTCTGTGGAGGAAAGTTTAGTCATAAAGCACAAATAAGGATTGTTTTTATACATGTGTCTATTATGACTTGCCTCCACCCCCATCACAGTTGTCTGCAAAGTTAAATTTACCCAGTCTCACACTCACAAGGCAAAATACAAAATCCATCCACGCATTTTCTTTGCCGCTTATCCTTATAAGGGTTAAGGGGGTATGCTGGAGCCTATCCCAGCTGACTTTGGGCGAGAGGTGGAGTACACCCTGGACTGTGGCAAAACACACTCGCTTGCCAATTTATTAGGTACGGCACACATGTTCCCCTCAGGACAATTTGAGGCCCTTTTGGGTATCAAATGTGCGCATTCTGCTTATTTGACCGTTTTGATTCCTAAGATATCCGTTTTAAGTGCAATTGTATGAAAATTGCATGATTTGTATGTCTGCCCTCTTTACCCGCACGGCCGATTTAATCCCATTGGCTCTCACATTTTTACATACAGTACAGTAAACCTGACATTTTAAAATACCTTTTCAATGAATACCTAGCCTTTACCTTTATAGCGAAATGGGTTTAGGTGCGATGACGCAACACCCAACCACCAGGGGACAGCAGAGCTCCATCACAAGTTTTTTCTCAACCTCTAATTTGCTCAAAACATTTTTATCAAACATTGATAACACAATGCTGTAATAAGTTCATCCTAAATATTCAACTTTGCACCTCCATTTTGGAAAATATGGTATACTTTGTCCAAAAAATAAGTTTTTGTTTGTTTGGTTTTTTTTTTTTTACAAAAAAGGGCATAAAAACGTTTTTAAAGAAATACAGTTCTCTGTCTTCATCTGAAGTTGAAATTTGATGTGGTGAAAGGGAAAAAAAACCAAAAAACCCCCACATTTTTAAGACACATTTAAGGGTGGGGCTGTGTTGGGACCTAAGGTTGTAAAGTGTACCTTCACTGTAAAGGGGTTGAAAAAAAACTCAAGTGGGAAGGCTCCACTGTAGGGCTGATGTATACAACTGCATTCATTTGATGTATGTGTACATTAAAACCGCCACACGAGTGTACATTTACACATAGAAGGGTTAGGAACCATCTAGATGTGCAAAACAGAAAAAAACAACAACACAGTGTAGTGGCCATTGTCTGCACTGTCAAACAGACCTGCAAAGGCATGAGCATGGATTCCAAACAAAAAACATGCAAGCATCCCTAAAGTGCACATATGGAAAAGTAAAATGAGGCAGGGGGCTCAGAGAGGGATGACAACATACATGCTATGACTACAGCATGAGGGGAATGTTCTCATTTACAAGCAGCATATGAGGCAGAAATGGGGGATGAAGCGTCTGCCATACTGCAGCAAATCAAAATCAAATCCAGACAAAAGAAGTCATGAAGCTATTATCTAAATACTCATTCAAACACCATCATTTTTAACACTTGTTCTGTTTTCTCACACTAAAAGGCATTCCAGGTGAATAAAATGACCGTGAAGCACATCCCACCCAATTCAAAACACATAAAAATGTAAAAATATCAAGGGAGCAAGTGACAAAAATAAAATCAAAGAGGCAGCAACAGAGGCACAAAATAAAGGGTGGAAGAGAAATATCCCAGTCAGCTAAAATAACTTTCAAACATAACTCCCTCCCCACCTTCCACTCTTTCTAGAACAATCCACCGGACTGAGGGCACCACTTTTGGCACTCATGTCCCCTGACACATGCTGGAGGTGATTTGTCGTCACCTATAGACAGCCAGCAGAGATTGCATTCGTGCAAAGTAAAAAATATTGGTAGCTCACGCTCAAAGCTTGAAAATTCTCTTACGCTGTTTTCCACTTAGGATGAATGATAAGGCAAATGTTAAGTACAGTAAATCATACTCATATAAAAAATAAATACACAAAATAAAACAAAAAAATGTAAACACTTCTGCCTGATGGAAGTGGAAGGTGTCATGCAGGCCATCTGGGAGGTGAAGCTACTTCTAAGTCAGTGTCCGGCTGCCATGTTTGGAGAGGTGCAATGGTGCTCATAAAGCTGCTCCTACTCGACTTTGACACCCAGCTTCTCTGTGTTTAGTAAGTAGAGGCTGTCGTCTATCAGGAAACTGAAGGGAGGATGAAGAAGGACAGTTTGAGAATGTTGTTTATGAAAAAAAACAAAACCAAGCAGGAAGAAAAACAGGAGGACCTGTAGAAAAGGAAATGCACAGGGATGGTGCTCAAGTGCCAAACTGCATGTGCATCCAGGACCCAGAGCAGCGGGGGGAAGTCGAGGAGCTCCAGCAGTGCCAGACCGTGAAGCAGCAGCACCACCCGGCCACACTTCCACCAGTAGGGCAACGTGCGCCTGTTCCTCCAGCACCAGCACAGCCACCACAGGAGGTTCACCATGCCTTTCAATACAAAATACGTAATAAAGCGTCTTTTACATCCTTCTTGATATCACTTCTATACTTTATAAGTGCAATACTACACAAATAGTAGGCATTTTCAGCACATGTCATACCGATGGTGGCGTTAGCAGCCATGTTGTAGCCATAGTCGAAAGTGACGAACGTCAAGTAGGAGACGTGCGACGTGAAGGCCAAGATAAGCAGCACTCCCACGATGCTGGACACCCCCGGGTGCCTCAGACCCAACGTTCTGGCAAAGACATGCAAGCGGGAAAAAGGCATACATAATCTAACCAATAATTATGAAGCTATATATTAACAAAACAAAATAGCAACAAAAACTTAATGATTACATTAAATTAAATGTAGTGTAGTTCAAACTAAATGTTAGCATAAAACAACATTTAAACAAAGTTTAAATAAAAATACATATTTAAATAAAATATTAATTTAATTTGCATTAATTAAATAAAATCAAATCATGTATGTGCACACACAAGTTTAGGTTAATTTAATAATTACCTGACACAGCATAAATAAATGGAGTAGAGAATTACTGCTGTAGCACAGAAATAATCCATTTTCTACAAGAGAACACAAAGCAAGATCAAGATCGACGCTCCACTGCTGGAAAGCTTATCATTAATTAGCATTAGGACCTCACTCATTAGCTAAGCTCCTAAGTGAATTAAACAGCAGAACACCTCTCTCAGCATGCAAACATTTAATGAAACCATACCAGGATGAGTGACACTTTACCTCAGTGAGGAAGGTGTCCCGTGTGTGGAACACTGTGGACCAGAACCAGGCGTTGAGGGACACCTGCAAAAATACACATTGAAATAAGCAGTGTTTTATTATTATGGTATTATAGAGGACCTGGGAGGAGTAGCCAGACCAGAGAGAAGGCGTTGATGGTGTGGAACATGGGGCTTTGTCGTGGCACGGTGCTCCTGTAGCGCAGCAGCATGAGAAGGCAGGCCAGGCCGTTGAGTAGAGAGGCGAGGGCGGACGCCGGCTCCTCGAAGCACAGAAAGCGCGCAAATGGCCACTAAGAAGAGAAATAGATGTTTCATTATTGTCTTTGTAAGGACTCCTTCTTGTCATGAAGATACAGTATATGACTTTATGATAATAATACAGATTTTGAACCTTGCCATGGAACTGTGGGACTCTGTACCCCCCCGCCTGGTAAAGACCCACTGTGGTCCACATGCACTCATAGCGACAGTCGTCACGACAAGTCCAACCTAAAAGACAAGGATTTAGGGCAGAATATAGCATTTAAATGTCCCCTATTATGACAGATATACTTTCAAGACGTTACAGCAATCACGTGTGTCCCTAGAGTCTGTTTATGAGCACCAAATCTATCATCTCCCTCACTTATTTGCTACTGTACAGTGTGAGTGTCATCCTGTCTAACACTGAACTGTTGAAGTGTATTTTACCAAAACTGGGAAACTAAAGTCCGTAGCACATGTTTTTGTAAAAGACCAAAAAGTTCAAATTGTGGAGGAATTCAAATACCTTGGTGTTATTGTAGACCCAACATTTGGATTTAAAAAGCATGTCAAGAAAATGGTTGGATATACTGTATGGATGTTGAGTGTATTTTATTGATTGTATTGATATTGATTGATACCTGTCCAGGGACTGCACATGGAAAGTAGTTGTAGCTAAATCTGGTGTAAAACATCTCTTCTTTTTGTAAAGGTTAGTGTGTTTGCACATTGTCTCTGTCAATAAATAATAAACTAAAAAATGTAAACTAATGTTTGCGGTGTAGCTCACATAGCTATGCTAGTGTTGCTAATGTTTGTGTCCTCCTGTCCCACTCCTTAATGTTACATTGCTATATCTGATATACTATGGCATCTATTGTGTTGGACAGGGTACTGTTTATGTAAAAAATAAGTGCAAAATTACGCTTCTTTGAAAAACTCAATCGGTCAGAGACAGGTGTGAACAAACTGCTCATAAGGATTAATACTACAGACACATAAAACGGCGTGTCCTTAATAGTCACTAAAATCACTTTTAAACTGTCTAAATTCCAGCATCGAGGTTAGATTTTGCGCAACACACTTCCAATACATCAATGTGGGACCTCTGATAGTATTTAAAATAGTTGAAAAATAGTATATTATGGGCCCATCCAGTTTTATTGGCAGTTTTGTTCTTTACATGACACATACATGGGGAAAAAGCAAATCATATTTTATCTGATTTATAATACCAAAGAATTTCAATAATAGACAATAGCTGATTTTTGTTTGTTTCTTATTTTGCTCAAACAATTGTATGTAATAAAAACAAATAAGTGAATACTTTTATTATTTTGTTGATGTTGTTAAATTGTCTTGCATTATTGTATTAAACATTGTTAAATTGTTCACAAATACATAAGTGTGTTGACACAAATATATATTTTTTTGCCTAACATTTTTGTCCCGTGTTTTATTGTGATTATAATCATAATGAACAAATTGAAAAAAGAATCACAAAATCATTCAATTATGTTGAATGTCCAAGTAAATAGTATCGGTATTCGTATCTGCAATACCTCCCCTGTATTTACTTGGTATCGGATCGATACCACAATTGGTAGCATTGCCCACCTTTCAACCTAACTCGCTAGTAAGTCACATTAAGCATTACACCTAACTTTTTGCACATTGGGCAAAATAGAGAAAAAGAGACAGATCCAAGGGCCAATTAAAATAACAAACGCTAAAACCAAACCTTTGTAGGTGAAGAGAGGCAAACACTAAAGAAAAATCTGCCTACATTTCAGCTTTGTGTGGAAAAGAAAATAGTTGTTGCAATAACATTTCCTCATAATGTGCAGAATATTCCACATACTGATAAAAAGCTATCTGTGGGCCACAAATGGCCTCTGGCCGGACTTTGGACACCCCAACATGAACAATAACTCAGTCAAGGCCCACTTTTTATCCTCTCCTTTCACCAACATTTTGATTTAGAAGCCACAATACTTTGTAGGTGATGAAAGCAGAGTGACTGAGTGACACTATCGATACAACTTGAAATGCAAGTGAAACCGGTTTCCAACGTGTTCCAGTGACACAAGGGGGTGCTAGTAATCATTAATGGCTTTAGCCGCTAATAAAGACTAGTTTCTGGTCATGATGAAGGAAACTAGCTGTTTGTTTGTATATTTTATATACATCTGTCTGGCTTCACAATTCTTTGTCATTCCCGTGAGAAACTAAACACTGATTTCGAAACAAGGAGAGCAGTTTGTTGAGCAAATGCTAATTTAGCAAGTGTTGGAAAGTAAACACAACCGCTAACAACAAATGCATCTCACCTGTCAGCGCCATATACTGCGGCTGGGCTGTCTGGTACCACCGTAGCCGAGCTCCGGTGCAGTTGGTTTGGACACACTGCTTCACGCAGTCTCGGTACACCGGCTCTTTGTCGCCCTGGGAGGAATGCACAGTGGTCGCCGACATCAGCAGGAGCACGACGACGACCACCGCCACTGGCGCCACAGCGGACGGTCTGACAGATGTGCTGGGGGGTGACGGCGAGGCCATGGTGGGGCTCGGCCCGTCAGGACTCACGAAGGCACGGCCAGGCTACAGCGATATGGAGGGAGTCCGTGGCCAACGGTCCACATCACCAAACAGCCATTTGTCTTCGAGATCTGGGATGTGAGTGATAATAGTCTCTTACAGTACTGGATACCCAGTTGTCCCTTTCTCTTTTGATGGTGGTCAAATATTATGCACAACCCTGACTTCTGAATAAACATTCCAAAATAAATTTATTCTGTATGCTATTGTCCTTGTTTTTTATTACTAAAGCAATATATTTTAATCTTAAGTCAGCAATTTACATATGTATATGTACAAAAAACGAATTGTCGTTTCCATAGTGATATATTTGATTGCTAAACAGCAACGCGATTGTTTTATTTTGAAGAGGCTGTGGGTTTTGTTCCTGGTGATTGTTTACTTCCTGATAACGTCACATGACCCAGTACTGGACAGCGTTCACTTGAAAGCGCCTACTTAGCAGTGACGTGTCAGTACTAAAACTAAATTTAAACAAATGTAAAATCTTACCTTTAAAAGAGCGTTACTTCTACTGCATATACTTCATATTACTGTTAAATCATATTTCAGATATTTGTGTGTACAGAGGCGCGCCATAAAAGGGGGGAAAAGTTTGCGCAATTCAATGCGAGACCCGTTTTTTGTAGCCGAGCCAGTCTGTGTCCTGGAAATTAACCTGTTAGCTTAATGTCCACAACGAAATGAGCTAACAGGGTATTAGCCTTCATCTCACTCGTTTTTAATGTTTAGCATGCATTATTAAATCAGTTGTCCCTACCCCATTTACCAGATTTAACAACATATGAGTCAGCAGCAGCCCAACAAGAAAACAACGTTCAAATGGATTCATTATGTGGAAAAATAATGTGTGTTTGAATTTCCGTCATGACAAAAATATTTGTTCTTTTTCCCACAGACTCCCTGCAATGATACTAAGTGTCACGTCGTTGAACACTGTTGCTCACCTTCACCGGGACAGGGTGGGGTAAAGTTATGGGGAGACAAGTATTTTTTTATTAAGTCTTTCACAAATGTTCATAATAATAATGCATTTTATCTGTAAGCGTTTTTCAAGGAACCCAAGGACACTGTACAAAGACACATAAAAACAACACACACAAAATGTAAAAAATAAATGAAATAAAATAAAAATGTCATGGTAACTTTGAGAAAGTAAGATGTCCTGAATAAGTGGGGTTTGGGTGTGGATTTGCAAAGAGGAAGGGAATCTCATGTTGTGGATGTCCGGTGGGAGAGAGTTCCAAAGTTTGGGAGCAGAGCAGCTGAAAGCTCTGCAAACCTTTAAACTTTTTTGGATGGCCTTGAATGTAAACAGAAGGAATTTTAATTGAATTTCAGATGTGACGGCTAGCCCATGGAGGTGCTGCAGGATGGGGGTGATGGCTGAATTCTGGACCATGCAGAGCGGGTAATGTTATTGATGTGGGATTGGAATGACAGCAAGCTATCGAGGTTGACACCCAGCCTCTTAGCCTGGAGGGAGGGGGAGACTGTGGTGTTGTCGATGTTGAGGTAGAAACTGTCAACTTTGGATAGTGTAGATTTAAAACCAAACAGGCTTTCTGTATTTTCACAGATGAGTTTGAGGAAATTTGAGGTGAGCCAGGATTTGATTTCACTTAAGCAGGTGGTGAGGGAGGAGGGACGGAGGATCAAATTTGGTGTTCTAGAGAGGTAGAGTTGGGTGTTCTGTCCAATTTGTCCTATATATTGTTTAAAATAAGTGTCACATGACTGTATGTGCATTCATCAAAGAGTACGACAATTCCTCTGACAATTGTGATGCTAAAAGTGTGTGTCTTTCAAACCCCTATACAAATTATAATGGTCATTAAGACTTGTTTAAGACCCGTGTGACATAACTATGATCGGCATTATATGATACTAGGTGGTTGTGCACAGTAAACAGTTGGTAAATGTAGCAGACAGAGACTGTCCTCTTCATTGACTGTCTTCATTGACTACCACCAACATCTATTTCTATCATTTTTAAGATATGTAACACAGTTACAGCAGTTTAAAATGCTGTATATTTGCATTAAAGTACCTGTCTTATATGGCGATACTTCTACTTATAGTTCCAAATATATTTGCATTAAAGTACTTGTCTTATACGGCGATACTGCTACTTATAGTTCCAAATATATTTGCATTAAAGTACTTGTCTTTTACAGCGATACTGTTACTTATAGTTTCAAATATATTTGCAGTAAAGTACATGTCTTATCCGACGATACTGTTACTTATTTGAAATTGACCTCCATTTATTCATGATACATATGGCAGTCAGATGTGGCCAACGCTCCATAGTGGGACTCTGCCACACGCCCCAATTTAAACCAAAGGACACAGTATTGTACGAAAGATAGTGGATTTTATTTGTACTTCTTTCTTTGTTACAGTGGAGAAACAGTCACAACAACAAGAGGGAAACAGCAGCAAGTGGGCGAGAAGAAAGTTACTTTCCATCACCCTCCTCATCTTTCACCATCTCTGTCCTACATGTACCTGTACATTTAAAGCTGCAAAAAATACATTAAATCCCTGCAGTTTTAGCAATCCTAACTGTGTAAAAGAGGGGTTGGCAGACTATTATAGTGCCCACTCTTCTCCATTACAAAGAATAAGGAGGAATTCATGAAGAACTCTATGCAAGGTTGAGGCTAACAGACCAAGTGGGGTCAGGCTGCTTACTTGTTTCAAGTAAGCGACTTTGCATGCATCACAGCACCCAAGATACATTCTAAAAGGCCACTGTATACACTGGACTGCATATGCATACATGACATTTTGTAAGCATGATGCATGCACTGCCGGCCTCAACACGCATGGACAGAATGGAGGGGAAAAGGTGAAGGGACAAAGAGACATGGGACAGAGATGGAGAGAGAGCGTTGAATGTCACAAGATTATTTTTTATTTGAAAATAATCATGTTCCCCTGTTGGTACTCACACACAAACACCACCACAGCATTCAAGTCCTCGGTAAAGGAGTCTTTTTCCCGTAGTTAGCTGGCGAGAGGAACGAGCAGGCCAGGTGGGTGCGTGTGCGTCGGAGAGAATAGATGGTGGTTTGCTTGGGGGGCGGCGAGTAAGGTGGAGCTTTGCAGAAAGGCAAGTTTTACTCTTCCTTGTCCTCTCCGTGTGTGATGACGTAGCAGATGTTCTTGTAGTCCACATTGCCAGCCACATCAGGGGGGAAGGCAGCCCACAGGTTGGTCATCTGGGGCGTGCGTCAAAGAGATGGCTTACAATCGATGTGCCGATAACATACTGTAATGTGTTTGTTGTTCTAACAACAAATGAAGCTCACCTCCTCAGCGGTGAACCGATCGCACTGGGTGGTCAGGAGCTCCTCAAGGCTAGAAATGGGAAAGTACGATAAACATTATGCACAATGAACTTTTAAAATGATATTCTAACAGTAATGTGTGCCCTTAGAACCTGTTTACGAGCACCAAACGTGCAAGAACTGCAAATTGTAAAAAAGCAGTCTTCGCTACACATCCTAAAGTAAATCTGTGCTGACTGACTGACTGTCAGCTACAAATGTGGGAGCTGCAAGTTTGATCATTTTTCCTTCAACGAACAGGCTAACCTAGCATGATGAAATGTGAGTGTAAAGTTAGCGCTCAGGTGTAAATAACTATCCTAAAGTTGCTAACGTTTGTGTCATCCTGTCCCACTTTAAAGTTACCTTGTTGCATGCGATATATGGCTCCTTTATGTTGGACAAGTGCAGAGTTACAGTCTATACGTAAAAGGACAATAAAATGCTTAAAGTAGCGCTTCTTGGAGACACACACTCAGTAGCATTAATGCTACAGACACACAAAACACCGTTGACCTTTACTGACTTTTAAACTCTAAATTCCAACATCAAAGCTGGAAGAAAATTGTTAAAAAAAAAATGGTGCAATATGGAATAGCAAGCTTACAATTCCTTCTTGATGGAGCCAGTAGCCTCGGGGTCCAGGACCTTGAAAGCACTCACGATAACATCCTCGGGATCAGCGCCTGTATAAAAACAAAATAAAAAAAACATTCAACAAATATATCATGTATTGCCATAATGTAAACATATACTGTACATAAACTAATGACCACTCAAGCATTTCTGGGCCCCAACCCTCATAGAGTTTGGGAACCCCTGGTCTAACTGAGTGTAAGCTGTTTAAGTAAGCACTTTCAACGCACCCTTCAGCTTCTCGCCGAACATGGTGAGGAAGACAGTGAAGTTGATGGGGCCGCTGGCCTCCTTCACCATGGCCTCCAGCTCCTCATTCTTCACGTTCAGTTGGCCCATGGTGGCCAGCACGTCCCTCAAGTCGTCCTTGCTGATGATGCCATCTCTGTTCTGGTCGATGATTGTGAAAGCCTGCCAGGGTTTAGACGGGTCAATACATGTCCTCACGTGATAGACAACGATGTTTCTGAAACATTTTTCACCAAGTACCACTTCAGGAATACTTTTTCTTTGCAAGCGCCACCATTTTTGCTAGATCCGCTTGTACTTGCAGGAAATTTCTATTAACTTTTTTGGTTAACGCAGCTGTATTTGTGCAATTATTTCACATGTCTGTAATATCTTAGCACTAGTACTGGTAGATGGAGCCTGCGTACCATCGGTGGTCATTGTACTGCAGTTTGAGAACCAATGATATAACACAACAGAATAACGTGATGATTGGCATGTGTAAATTTGAAAATGTTGCACTTCTTTGCAGTGAAACCAAAGATAGCGTCGGAAACCTTTCGGGGACTTGGCAGCTGGTCGGCCACTTGTCTTTCCGAGGTGTTAAAACGGTCTCGGAATGCCAGACAAGCCCATTGCATTACATTACATTCAGTTAGGGGGTATTGATTACAGCTGTCCCACCCCCTCCTACTGGGCCTATGTGACTATTCTTCTTCTGTCTGCTATGTTCCATCACCTTTGCGCAACTTGAGCTACAGTATGTGAGGACTAAAATATCACCCGTGCTTGACAGTCCCCTGGAGGTGTGTATGAAATTTTGTGGCGATTCGGCTAAACACCTTAAAGTTACAGTCTAGAGCGCATTGAGCTGTGTGAGAAATTTCCAGTCAATCCGACTTATGGGGTTTAATAACAGCACCACCATGTGGTGCATTTGTCAGAAAAACAATAGCACGGACCACACCGTAGGGATGCATGTTTTGTCAAACTTTCACCCTTTTATGTGTAGCTGTTCACAAGTAGAATAGTTGGATTACAATAACAAGTACAGTCACAGGGTATCCTAATTTGTTCTACCTACTGGAGCTTTGATGCATCCTTGTTAGTTATCCAAACTTCTAAATGTGAGTGTTCCTGCTTCTATTGATCGCTAATCCCATCAGCTGTTGAGCAACATTCCAGTTGGGTCACCCACTGATGTCATGCAACTGACCCCATTAGAACCCAGAGTCATCAGTTCTGAAAAAAATGAAGTAAAGGTTACCTCCTTGTACTCCTGGATCTGGCTCTGCTCAAACATGGAGAACACGTTGGAGGATCCACCCTCGCCCTGCTGCTGCCTCCTCTTGGCCTTCTTGGGTGCCTGGGATGGAAAGGAAAGCACATATTGTTACGAGTGGATGTTTTTTGGTTCAATACATGACAAAGTCTTCTGACGGTGATGCTTTCATGCCAACGCTCTGAGGAACCCACCAAAAGGACTCACCATCTCTCAAGTTTGTTGGGTTGTTGTTGGTCAAGAAGAGAAGCCTACGCCAAGCCGATGTGACTGACATGTACGCAATGGACCCTAGGGGCCTTATATACTGGTCCGCAGGGGGCTAACTTTAGCCCCGGCATCAGGTTTGGCAGGAAAACAGCTAAGGGGAAAGTAAGAGAAAAAGGGGCGGTGCAAGGAGGTTGCGGGGGGCCGTATCACCTTACCGCCTCTCCAAAATAGGCATGAGGATTCTTGGAATGAGGTGAATTCAGTGCCAATGTGTGCGGACTAATATGGCCAAATAGGCTGGTTATGATCGTTTCAAAGCGATTGATAGCACTGCATCTTAAGTGGCATATACCAGCCACTCATCACCTGTCTCAGTGGGTACAGTTGTGCCCACTGGGAGAGATGAGTAGAAGGATTTATAAACAGCGGTGAAACTTGAAAACAGTTGGCTGATGGACTTTGGTTCCATGCCAAGACATGACACGCGACTACAAGGTCTGTGATATGAGTGAGAAATGTAAACATGACACTGAAGCAGGCGGATGCATTTAATACATTCACTTACTAAGGAAGCAGATCGTATGTCAATAAAGCGCTTTATTATCTCAATGAGTGCTTTTTTTGTTTGCAGTTGCACTAATTTGGGTTGCTTAAGCCCGTGCCCGTTATAGTTGCTTTCCAACAGCAAGAAAGAGGCCCACCCACTTAACTCCATATATGAGCGCCATTGGCTGCCATCAGTCATGTCAATGTCCAGCTTAGGCATGTATCGACAGTCTGGGGTGAACTGATAGGACATTGGAATATGTCCTCTACTTCTAATTGGATCAAAGTGCATTCTTTTTAACTGTAATTGCTTTGGGGTCTTCTTTGGTTTACTTTAAATGGTCGCAAGCGCCTACTGAAGGCTTCATTAAAGAAGGTCACCATGAGGAGGGCATGGTGAAGGTGAAAAGAGAGCGAGACAGAAAGACCATAAAAACAAGACAGCTGAACTGACCGAAATAGCCGTCGCCGCCCCCTGCCGTCGCCATTCTCTTTCTCTGCCATTTTAGCTTACTTCTAAAATTCTTTCTTGTTGCCTTGCTTTGCCCTGACAGTCCCTTTTCAAACTACTAAGCTGCATTGAACTCATGTTTAACACATACAATCGCACTACTGCAAGTGCTAAAATTACAGCTCAAGGCCATTTTTGTATTCCTGCTTCAATTCAGAAAACATTTCAACATTGATACCTAAATGTTACTAAAAGTCATTTCAAGTGTTCCAATATCAGGAAGTTTATGTCAGTAGGACAATTAATTCAGAGGCCATGTTTGTAGATTGCGTGGACTACAAATCTTTAATAGGCTTTACTGCAGGACAGGAGTCTGTGGCAGCATACATCAAACAAACAAGCCCAAAATTATTACATTTTTAGTAAAAGTAAATTTTCATCTCATGAACGTGTGCGTTGTGACTGGAAATGGCACAGGAAAGTGACAAAACACTTGAATAATATGTTATTTAAAAAAATATTCACTTTTATTGTATTCTTAAGTTATTAAGATTCCTGTTTTTAAGGATCTATAGAAAAAATGCAAGTCTTCCATTCCTCTGTATGACAGGAGCACTCTGCTGTTTTAAAGACCTACTGTAAAACACACTAGTCAAAGACTCTGTACATGACAGGAGCACTCTGCTGTTTTTAAGAACCTACTACCAAAAATGCTAGTCAAAGACCTTCTATGACAGCACCATATTGCGATTTTTAAGAACCTCCAGCCAAAAAGCGTACGTCAACCAGGCTACATTGTGTGCGTTTTTTTGGGACATACTGCAAAACATGAAACAGTCAAAGATCCTCAATATGCTAAGAGTGCTCAGCTGTTTTTAGGAATTTGTTGCAAAAATGTTCACCACGCTTAAGTTTTGAATTAAAGTTGCGGGCTGGTCTGATGTCATTCCTGTGCCGTCAGTTGAAAAAGCCCTGATCTGGAGTATACATTTATGACATTGGACGTGCATGAATTGCAAATGGGCATGACTGATTTTTGGTATTTTAGTAAAAAAAAATAATTAAATATACATATCTAAAAAAATCACTTTACCTGAAAATATGTCCAAGGTACTGTATGTGTTTATATGTATATACCAGTGCTTCTCAAACAGTGGGGCGGACCCCGCTGGGGGAGGCGTGGTGAACGGTCAGGGGGAGGACTTTCAATATTAGTGCAGACCTGCAAACATGTCTGAAGTTGTCATATTCTTGAATATGCTTGTATGCTTCACTACTCTCCATTTTGTTGCGTTTTGGTGGTTTCAGTCTCGAGTTCAGTCTGTACAGTACAGATAAATAAATAGATATCACTTTTCAGATATCAGTAGTATTTCAAATTGGGGGGGATATTTCTGTCCCCCAGTTGGGGCATGACAGAAAATAATTGAGAACCACTGGTAAATAAAAACATAATAAAACATGCTTGTCTGAAGGTACAGTTATTAAATTACAGAATTACATTTACTGATATTGAAATGAGGTTTAGAAAAATGTTTTGGACACGTTTGCTCAGAGGTCTATCAAGTTTTCTTTGAGGGCGACTCTGTCGATTTGTACACTTTTTGACCAGTCAGCAATAAGATCCTTTATTTCCTTTCCAAAGTCTTCGTGCAGTTTGCTAAAATCCTCCTTTGTCCCTGAACACCCCACTGACCACTCCCCAACTGGCGGAGCAGGGCCGTCGATAGGCGTCACGTTTGCTGTCCTC
>NC_072820.1:34820000-34862500 GCF_027744805.1 Dunckerocampus dactyliophorus
CCTGCTGGAGATGGATTAATCTAAGGGGACAGACTATTCAGATTTGGTGCAGACTTGCAATTTATAGCATCTGGTAGACTTGTGAGTAAAGATTTTTAAATCTACACAGCCATCTGACAAAGCAGAGGCTGCTGTATCTGTTTTAACAACACACAGTTTGGCAGCATGTGTACTTGCGCAATGCGAGGAGGACGCATTCATTGGGTTGTTCCTGGTCGCACTGTGGGTAGTCACAGATACCGCCTCTTCTTCTGGTTCTCCTTTGCATTATTTCGCTAACGTCTGTGTCAAGCTGCAATCAGCTTGCAACTCTTTGTTGTACTTCTGCTTCAAATCTTGGCTAGCACTGTTCTGCCACGGCGGAGGGCCAGGATTGTTCCACTCTTGAGTCTCCGAGCCCGCTTCCTTGTCAGGAAACAGTCCATGAACAGGCAGAATATCTGAAGGTAGCAAGTAAACAAACATTCCTGAATAATTCCACCACAAAAATATCTTACTTTGTACCTCCAGCAGACTTCTCTTCAGACTGTTGTTTCAGTTTTCTTCTGGTACTCCCGCACAATCTCCTTCACCACTTCCAAAACCTCGCGCACGACTACACGGCCGTTCAAATGTTCACGTTTTAAATCCTCTATTCAACCAAAAAATGACGACTACTCTGGCATAAAACGTTTGTGCGTACTTTAAACATGAAATAATAATCTAAGACATTTTGAAAGCAAAAATAATATGTTTTAAACACCTGTTAAAATGTCAACTGATTAGCGACACCTGACAGTGGTCAGGTGAGACTTCAGCGGAAGACTGCAGATGACAGTCGGATCATGTAATGGTAAAACTTCATCTAATATAGCTACGAAATTAAACATATACAGACCAATAACATTCTTACAACTAATTTGTTACACATAACATTTAACTGTATGTTCAACAATACAACCCACGAACGCTTAGCATTATAGTGTGTTAGCAACAACATCTGATTCTTCGGTATTTGTCATTAAAATATTATAGACGTTAAAAACACACTTAAAGAATAAATAAAATAATAAATAAAAATACCAACTTTAACTGAATGTTTGCTAATTCAACCGCCGTAAGGACATACATGTACATAAAGATGTTCTCTACGCTCATGTACTTCCGCAGTAAACACAGGAACATGTTTTGAAATGTGGTTGTCAAAATAAAGGTCACTTCCGTGTATCAAACGTTAATGTAAGAAAATCATAGAAAAATATAAATAAAAGCACACTAAAATTATTCATTTATATGTAAAAATATATGTACATATATATATATATATATATGTACATACATATATGTATATGTGTATATGTGTACATATATGTAAAAATCCAAGTTTATGCAAAACATATCACTGTATAGGTGAACAAAATAATTGTGACTCAACCTCAAACCTGAAACAAATTGGCAAAGGGAAAAACTTGTTGTAAATCCATCCATCCATCCATTTTCTATGCCACTTCTCCTGTTTAGGGTCGCGGGGGTATGCTAGAACCTATCTCAGCTGACTTCGGGCGAGAGGCGCGGTACACCCTGGACTGGTCGTTGTTGTAAATCCACAATTGTAATAAAGTACACTTGTTAAGCCAGTTAATCACACTTTAGAAGTTGACATGAATGAAGTTGACATTAATTTGTTGCGAGTCGTGTTTAGCCAGTGTTTGTTGATTGAGTCACATACTGTAGCTATTAAAATAATTATTTGCCTTTTGCTGCCACCTACTGGTAAAGCTAGTAGGCCTTATTTTTTTCGAGGTCAAAAATCCAAATACTGAATGTAAATTATATGTATAAAAAGTCTTAATAGGCCGTTTGTGGGAGGGGAATTCAACGTATTATTGCAGATGGTAGGATGGAATTACGCAGGCGTGAATGTATAGATGGTGTGACCCGATTTACATTGGAACTGTGGTTCAATCCACCACAGAAAATCAAATTAGAGGAGGACCTTTGTCTGCTGCAATGGATAGCCTATGTTAAGCACTTTGTCCCGAAAAATCTCGATGTGACATTCCTACAGTGGATTCCAAAAGGTATAACCGCATTATGTACAATCATAATAATTGAACGCTCATGAGTTTTAAAGAAACGCAACAAACGCAATTTAGGCAAGCATGACTACTTTAGATACTTTACAGTTGAGGAACTGATTGGTCATGTGTGGTTGTAAGCCAAAGTTCCACATCTTTTCGTGTCTGGAGGGAACATTGCTGGAAGAATACAATTAGGTTCTTGAATTAATACACCAGAAATTAAACAGAAATACTTTAAAGTTGCGCAGCCATGTTGGTGCCAGTGTGGTGCAGTCTTTTGGCTTTGTCCAAAAGTTACTTATTTTTGGGAGACTGTATGTAAAATTACGCTGAAGATTTTGGACTTTTTCATGTGTGGTACTGTGCCTGGGCCATTTGGTAGGAGAATCCGTGTTAATGGAAATAAGTATTTGTATAAAACCATGCTGGTGGCATGCAAAAAAGCTATTACAAAGAAGTAGCTCAATCCCAGACCCCCGACACCAGATGACTGGTTCAGTATTATGAACACATGGAACTAATACACAGATTGAGAACTGAAGAGGACATCCATCCATCTTCTATGCCGCTTCTCATTAGGGTCGCGGGGCCTATCCCCGCTGACTTCGGGCGACAGGCGGGTACACCCTGGACTGGTCGCCAGCTAATCGCAGGGCATATATAGACAAACAACCATTCACACTCACACCTATGGACAATTTAGAGTTGCCAATTAACCTAACGGAGATCTTCCCGATCTCCAGACTGTGAGGCCAACATGCTAACCACTAGACCACCATGCGGAGGTCATACAGTATGTCAAGAAACATGGGCTAAATAGACACTGTTCACTGATGGAAAACAAGGAAAAGACTTTTAGACCACACCATGACTACTTTGATTTGATTGGAAAATCCCTTTTGTGTCTTGTTTCTTTTTTGGAAAAAGGAAAAAAAAAAAGTTTACACTGAAGCACCACAAGACGTTTCCAACTTTGTTTAACAATATCAGCAGTTTATCTTTTTGAAAGTGATTCCAACTCAAATATCATAGATGAAACTATAAATCTTGACTTGTATATTACACATTGCACTAATAGAAACACAAACCATGCTTTAAAGTGTGGCCAAATATGTAGAAGAAAATTCTTAATAGCCAGAACACATCAAACAAGTTTTCAACTTTGCTGAACAATATCAACAGTTAATCTTTTTCAAAGTGGTTACAACTCAAATATCACAAATTATACAAGAAATCTTGACTTGTATATTACATATTGCACTTATAGGAACACAAACCATGCTTTTAAGTGTGCCTTGCCCTAAACTTTTTTTTCCCCCCACACACATGCTAAAAGAGGCAGCAGGAAGTGGACTTGTTACATTCGTTCATCAAGTCCAATCGACTCCCTAAATACTGTTAGTCTTTATAAGTCATGGCTGTCCCTCCTTGGTGGTTTCCTCAAAGAGACAGAGTAGGTTCTTTGGTTCAAAACTGGGTCGAGATAGAGCTTCTTCTGAGTGGATCCAACTGCGATCATGCCTCTGTGAGGATTGTCTGCTTTGCCTGGAGGATACGTCCAGCCTGTCGGTGTATAGATCTGAGTGACAGGGGCTGTAAGAGGGTGTCATTGTGTGGCAGTCACTGGATTGGATGCTGGAGGGGGTGTGTGCACAGTTACTGGGGGACCAGTCAAAGGGATTTAGGCGACTGGGGGTCTGGGACTGACTCAGTTGATCATGTGCTGGGGAATGTGGGAGAGGAGTGAACGTACTTTTCATGAATTTCATCCTGCTGGAGAAAACGAGTGAAACGTTTAACAACTGATTTTAGCACAAGGCAGGAAAAAAAAGAGATAGTGGATCTCCACCTGTGTGAATCTGTGGTGGAAAGCTCGAGTACCACGGGTTCCACCATGAATGCGTCATCGTCCTCTGAGATGTTGTCATGTATGGCGCTGAGGGGCAGTGTTATCTCCTTGTCCCAATGCTCTCTGGGAGGAGTGCAGGGTGCCGGCTTGCTCCACCCGGGGAGGAAGGGCAAGTGAAAGAATGAAAGAAGTCGGCGGCCAAAGTTCATCATCAGCTAGAACCAGACAAAACACAAAAAAAGATCACCAAAAGACAAATCAAATCAAACCAGTAGATGTTACACTGTGATGACAAATTACCTGCCACAATAGCATCCAAGTCAGCATAGTTTCCGCAAACAAAAGATAAACGCGTCTCTTCCACCTATGTTTCCTCACTGAGGGGAGGGCGAGAAGCTCAGACACTGTTGGCCTTTCAGAAGGTTCCGGAGCCAACATCATCTGTAGAACACTCTGGAGGTCTGCTGAAAGCCCTGCACGTACAAATGGAACTAAATGTAATAACAAATTACAACCTGATGTGATGAAATTTGACACAGATAAGCAACTGACTACGGATTAATCTTGACTTTGGCTTGACCGTGAATGCACCGCAAATTTGGTTCAAATCTGATACCATTTGAAAAACATGATGTCCTGATAAAATATTTGTCAAAAGTTGGTAGAATTAAATGGATGAGCTACAATACATTAAAATGTACTGGAAACATCCTTGAATACCTACTAACTAGGGGTGTTAAAATGTGCCGATATTTCTCGTTTAAAGAACAGCTCTCTCACAGGAACAGGTCAGCCAGAAGTCTCAAACTGTGAGCTATGGCATCGCTACTGTGAATGATAATATCCGTAAGATGGAAGTGGCAGTGTGCGTGGAAGGACTGGAACTGCACATTAAGTGCTTTACGCACACCATGCAATCCTACCTGCCTTCGGTGTTCCCAGCGTCATGTTACTTGGCGGGTGTTTTTTTTCTCCAATCGGCATTAACACCAGCTGCGGTGGTGTTAATGGCCAAGCAGTAGTGGTAAATTTGCATTTGATCAAACTTAAGGTTTGTCTGATCAAAACACGATCGCTGCATGACTTCTATCAAAACGTGATACTGTACAAGCATCTAATTCGGACCTACTTCCGAGTAGCGCACTTTAAGCATACTGGGATCTGTAGTTCTTTTAGAATAAACATAAAGATAATCTACTGCAATCTATTTTACATGTGTCTTGACATAACTACACATCAACGTAAATGATTAGTCGTAGCAGCTACAACTTCCGTCATTATTTTTACTTTTATCATTTGCATTTTTTGTTTCAATTTGTGATAAAAAGTTCAAGAGTTAAAGGCATCATGCTTAGGTCATGCATGCAAAGTTATAAAACATTTCAAAATGTACCTGCATTGTTGTGAGACTCCGCTAAATGGAAAAAGTCTGTCCAGTCATATATTTTGTCATTGTAGTTTTCTTAAAAAGTACATGTAATGTTAAAATCTCGTCTTGTTCTTGTCAACCCAATATCGTGTACCGTCTCATGAGCTGAGTGCATGGCGACACCCCTATTACTAACCATCACAAAAAACTAAGTTGCTGGTAGATCATTTGAAATTGCCACAAAACAGTGCAGATGTAAACATGATGTCCACGCTGAACAAAAGAACACTCAGGTCAGTTTTTTTGGGGTCGTGGTATAAAATGCCAAAAGCAAAGGGATGTGAGGTGCATCTGGGGACTTCAGAGGAGGTGCATCAGCTTGAGAACAATAAAGAAAAACTATGTTTAAGCTAGTTTCAGCCATGTTCGGGCAAAAATGATGGATTTTTACATCTAAATGTGGGAAAGGAGAGAAAAATATAAACTGTTGGTAACATGCTATTTTTATTGCGCCTTTAAATGTTAAACAAGATTATAAACAGCCCACAAATTTTGCTGTAGTAAATTCATGTTTGTTTGTGGTCCTTCTCATTATTTTTCATATATACACTGTATGTTAGTGCTACGACAATATGTATTTTTGTTTCTTCCACCCCCATTTCTAATTTCAGTTCTTAAAAATGAACTTACCCCTTGTGACCTGAGGGAGGCATCCTTGTCTGAGTTGCTGCCAACCCTCTCCACCATTGGGAACCTCAATACTGCAGGCAAGCTCCAGAATGGAAACACCCAAACTAAAACGGAATGATACAGTGAAGTTAGCACACGTTAAAGGTAAGGGCGTAATGTCGGATTTTTATCACGGAGGGCCCCTGTACCTGAAAACATCTGCGGCAGGTCCATACTCATCCCGGAGCAGCTCAGGCGCCATGTACCTGGGATCTCCTCCGTGGTCGTCTTCTCTCACTTTCTTCGCCAATACATCTGAGCTGTTCCCTTTGAGGTCAAGCAGAAGCCCAAAGTCCCCCAGCTTGAGACACCCAGAATCTGTGACGAGGACGTTGGCGGGCTTGATGTCTAGATGAACAAAACCGTGAGAGTGCAGGTGGTCCAGCGCTGAGAGAAGGTCGCACAGGTAGGCCCATGCTGCGCCCTCATCTGTGCCAAACAGGAGGATAAATATGAACATGAAGCGTCAATGCTCTAATGACTTATTGGCTTAACTGAAGCCGGCGATAATAGGGAAGAGGTGGTTATGTCTGAAATTTGTCAACTGATATATAACAACTTAATTTTTTTACTTGAATAATTTGATTTCATTAATGATTTGGAGTGCACAAAAAAGTAGAAAGGATAATGTAGCTCTCTTTGACCACTTACTCAATTACAAGTACATTGCACAGCACAGCAGTAAAAAGTCTGACCTGCCGATTTTGGCCGATACCGATTGTTGTTGTTGATTTTTAAATAACTCCCAGCATACACCTTCAATGTTCCAGTCTTATTTTGTTGAAAGGCATTGAACAATACCCATGAAATAATACAAACTTGCAGTTTTAACGGAACATGAGGTAGTTCTCTCAAATATAAACAAATAGTTTAGAAAATTGCTGTTGAAAACTACTAAATTATACCAGTTCCTTTAGTTTTTAATATTTCACATTTTAAAAATAAACAAAACTTGCCCAAAGTGGTCATTTCTATGGCAAATAAAATGAAAATGGCCAAGAGTTACTCATTTTTGTAACATTTATTTTCAGAGCTTATTTGAAACCCAAACAAAGCGAATATGCTTGTTTTACCAGAACATTAACAAAATGCTGGTGTCCACAACTCACATTTTGTATTTCAGAATGCATTTCTTTCTACTGTTCTCTCATTATTAACTGAAAACCTGAATGAAAAGCAGACTTGCGGGCACCTCGTGTGGTCATGGGGGGCTACCTGGTGCCCGTGGGCACCACTTTGGTGACCCCTGGTGTATATTGTCAACAACTCACTACTGTTAAGCAGCCTGATTCGACAACAGTCATGTAACTACTGTCTAGCTTTCCTGTTCAGCGCGCAGTAAGCTTCAAAATAAAAGCATGGTAGTATTAACCTGGATTCTACCACAAATAACAAAATCCACCCATTAAATTTATTTTTTTAATGTGGGCATGTACAAAAGCTTTATCATCTTTGTAGTCAAGACATACAACAAATTTACTGCAACAGCTGTGTTAGATAAGAGTATAAAATATACAAAAACAGAGGATTACAAAAAAAATATGCCAATAAACACAAATCCTTAATTATCGGCCATTCTCCTTATGTCTCTGGCAAAAGTGACAAGTAAATGAGCAAGCAATGGCTACTTTCGGTTTAGATTTCAGTTAGGTCGACATATTAGGTCGACAACCCTATGTCGACCACAGTCAAGCCTAATGGGTTTCGACGGGTTCTACTCTCACACACTGTATATTTCATTGCAAACAGGTCCTTACCTGTCTCAGGAGGCTGGTTTTCAGCATGGAGCAGCAAACTTGTGCGGCACAGTTCTGTCTGGATGTACAGCCGTCCACACTCCTCCCAGGCTGCTACCAAGTTGAGGATGTGAGGGTGTGGACAGACACGCTCGTGGTCCGTTGCCTCCCTTACTTTGCGGTTCCTGTCACTGTTGCCTCTGTAGCGATGGACAAAGCGTTTGACAGCATACTGGCGTCCATCCTGGACGCTCTGCACCTTGAAACAGCAAAACGTACAACATTACAGTCTTACAGTAATGATTCTACAATTTCTAGTAAAGCTCACCTTGTAAACTTCACCAAAAGAACCCCTTCCAAGCAAGCTCAGCGTAGTGAAGCACTGATCAAAATATGACTGCTGCTTTTTGGGGTCATACACAGACTCCGGAGGGGGCGACTGGCTGAGAGAGGAAGACAGGGGTTTCCAGGGGGTCGTTTTCTGGAGGAACACGCGGCTCACAGAGGGACACTCTTTGGACGGCGGTAGTGGCGGAAGAGAGTGCGCCAGGTGAGCAGGGGATGAGACCGATGAGTTGGAGGTGGACGAGGAGGAGAAGGGTGGGCGTCGCTTTTTGAGGGAGAAGGACTGCTCAGCGTGGGCGAAGTGGGTGGGGCAGGGGAGTACGCTGGACACTGTTGTCTCCACTGTCATCGACATTATATGCTTCAGCGGCTTTCTTTGCAAGCAGTAAGCTGTCACAGAACAAACTGTTACTGAATTTAAACATCCAGGCAGTCAAATAAAAAAAAAAAACACATTACAACATTGATTCTCAAACTGTGGTATAAGTATGCATATGTTATGGTCATTTATTAACAAGTACATTGCACAACACAGCAGCAACAGAAGCAATATTGTAAACTGCTTTTGTAGACTACACGTACCTAGAGGCGGGGTACACACTGAACTAGTCGCCAGTCAATGGCAGGGCACATATAGACAAACAACCATTCAAAATTACATTCATACCTATGGACAATTTAGAGTCGCCAATTAACCTAACATGCATGTTTTTGGAATGTGGGAGGAAACCGGAGTACCCGGAGAAAACCCACGCACGCACGGGGAGAACATGCAAACTCCACAGAGATACCCAAGCGGAGATTCTTTCCGATTTCCTGACTGTGGCCAACATGCTAACCATTCGGCCATCGTGCGGCTGCGCATTCCAACATTAAATTTGGAAAAGTACACTTTATATCCTTTGTGTTCCCCTTCCCCTCTGGCATGCTACCCAAAATTCCTGCTGAACAGGTTGTAGTATGCATGCTACACAGTGGCAGAGCTATGGGGTGGCCAGTCTGGTCACTCTATGGCCACCCCACTGGCCATCTAGACATTTCTGGTATCAACTTATTGCCAGCCCTATGTGAGTAATGGTCTCACCTTGCCCACCCCAATGAAAAATTTCTGGCTCTGCAACTGAAGCTACACTCTCTGCCAGATGTAGAAAAGGAGGCCACTGATACTGGCAACCCTGGTACCGACACCAGCAACTGTTGTATTTATACTGGGCTGGCCTTAAAACATTTGAACATTGTAATGTAGCAGCATCACAACCATTTAATATTTACCTATTCTATTTTAAAAGGAAAAAGTCCAGTGGACATGTCCCCTCTGTCCCTCTACCCCCAAATTACATCTATGTGAAGCAGTATGTTATCACCAAAGTCACGCTTCTGTTGAATAATTAACTTGACAATAACAAGACAATTGTTTCCAAATTAGGAAAATGCCACAGTTGTTAACGTTAAATCATGCAATTTTTCAAAACCATAACGCCTAGCGAGCTAGTTAACATACTGTCCAGTCGTAACGTCCCAAAGAAGCTAACGGCTTAGCTTAAAGTGTCTGCCCATAAGTAAATTACTTTTATAACAACTTAAGTGCAAATGTATAAGTAAATTAAGTTTCACACTGACCATAATCCAGCATTAATTACAGCGTCTTCTCAAACAGTGGCGCCCACAAGTCATCAACCCGTTCTGGACTGCAGTTGACTGAACTCTGAAGTCGACCTCGCGCCAAATTCTGAAAAAAAATAACCGTAGACAAATGCGTACTACTCTTTCATGAATACAACGTACTCGTTTCAATTGTGCAATAGCCGTAAACGGCGCAGGCGCAGTCTGAGAGGTTCTGCTGCACTACTGGGCTGGCACATCGGACTAGCTAGCTGATTACTTGAGATGGTAAGTGTATATTTTAACTCACTTTTTTGTGATATTAGAACCTGGATAGATTCTCTGAGTTAATTGACAGTAGGCAGTATACCAATAACGACGTGGTCGGTACATAAAAACAGACATTTAAGTAATTAATAACGAGCTCATGCTAAGTTTGCTATGTTAGCTTCGATTCCCGTCTACCAACAGCCATGCAAGTTAGCCTGGCTAACATTGGGCCTGATGTAATTTCACTCAAGTTACAGACTCGTATCTGAAAAATAAACTAACCTTATACTCTCGCTGGCATGCAATGTATGTGTAACTACTAAACATCACCTACATACGACTTGCATCTTGTGTTAGCTGCTTGTCACCATTAGCTCACTGTTGCTAGCTCTTGGAGTATTGCCAGAAACCCTGGTTTCCGGAAAGCAGATTCATGTCATGGGTATCAATATGTTCATTCAGGATACTCATTTTTTGTCTGAAAATGCCTACCTTCCACAAGCCTAGTCAACGATCTTGTCTGGAAACATTGTATTTGGGTAACTTGACACTTAAGAGATCCTTAAAAGTTATTCATTTCACCCTAATGACAAAAAATGTAAGCTTTCCAAAAAATGCTGTAGAAATATCATATAGTTGGATCTTTTAAAAATATATGAAATATACATACATCAAACATAAATTAGTGTTACAGTGGAGGATGGAGGAACATTTCTTCTTACATTTCTCGTACTTACATTCCTTATTTTTGTGGCAACTAAATCACGGTTTTAGGGGCTTAACATATTCAAAAACTCAACAAAATTTTGCAAGCAAGGCCAGTATATATACATAATTACACTGGTTTTGACAAAGAAACAAAACTAAAGCATTGTGGACAAGCGAAATCATGAAATCTAGTATTTGTTTTAGCTAAATGTGATATTTTTTAAAAATTGCATTTTCAATCGGACATTTTTTGTTGCAAGGAACAAATGTGTTTTTGTGTAGTGTTGCCATTTTAGGCTAATTTAAGGAAAAGCGCTGACACTTATAACCTTAACTCTTTTTGTTTTTTGAAAAATTACCTATATGGACTTATACGTACAATACAACCAAAATGACTTGAAAATCCCAAACTAAATGGCACAAAAAGTCTCCCATGATCTCCTTAGAAGAAAACTGCAATATTTTGGGAATTTTGCTCAGCCATAATCCTTATGTGAGACGTGAACACATCTTTCTCATTTCTGTGCATTCTAAAGATATAAAAAGAGACAGCTCATGACTGCACGTATGGGAAACACTTATTCTGCTTATAGAGCCTTCTCAAAAAGCTCCATTTACATATAATGTGACATGCATAAAAGCTACAGCGACATTATTATTATTATTGTTATTATTATTAACATTGTTATGACGATTGAACTACGTTACTGGCGCATTGACATGTAGCCAGAACACACCGGCGAGCGACTAGCTTCACCACAGACTCGTCCACAGCACGTCAGCGTCGCCCTCACAACACCTCAGATGACTACCAAAAAAGGTTAGGCTACATATTTTGAGTTGACACCGCTGTTGCTGTGTTTTTATTTCTGAGTTTTGAAAAGTTTACGTGTAGGCATTTGTTTCTATAATGCTATGTGAAATCAATGCGCCTAGAAAAGAAGTTCTGGCAATGTTTAAAATCCAATCCACTTTTTTCATATAGCACATTTTATAAACACAGTTTCCAAACTGCTGCACAAACTAGTAAAACAATAAAAAATTAAAATTAAAAGTACATATAAAAGCTTGTAAATTAAAAACAAAACAAGAACATTATGAACAACTATAAAAACAGTAAAAAGAATAGATAAAAGTGAAAAAAAATACATAAATAAAACCAAGATGAGTAAAACTAAAAAGAAAGTAATAAAAGACACAGAGGACCACACAACTCACGCCAAGGTAAAAGCCAGATAATAAAAGTGGGTTTTGAGACGAGGCTTAAAGCATTCAACTGTGGGGGCCGTTTTTACTTGAAAGGGGAGAGTTCCACAGCTTGGGGACAACTACAGAAAAAGCCCGGTCTCCAGTGGTCTTAAGTCTTGTCTTAGGCACCACTAGTTGGAGCTGGCCTTCGGACCTCAAAGAGGGCTCTGGAGTGTAAATTTGAATTAGGTCAGAGATGTATTGAAGGACCAGTCCATTTAACGCCTTAAAAACAAACAAACAATAAAACCTTAAAATCAATTCTAAAACGAACAGGCAGCCAGTACAGGGAGGCGAGTATGCTCATATGCTCCTTTTTTTTGGTTCCTGTTAAAAGCCGTGCCGCAGAGTTTCGGACTAACTGTAAGTGAGAGTGCATTGTGGCTTATTCCAGAGTAAAGTGCATTACAATGGTGTGAAGATGAAATTATTTGATTTTAGATAAAAGCCGAAGATGATAAAAGCAAGATTTTACGACGTTGATTTGTTTAAGTTTAAGATCACTGTCTATCATGACGCCAAGGCTGGTTGGTCATTAAAAAGGATCAAAATAAGGCGAAATACTTAAGTATTGCGTGTTATCATGAATGTACCTGTTAATGCATGATCACAGCATGCATATAAAACGATAAGACGCGTTTTTTTTAAGAGTACTTTATAGTCAAAATAGGTGTGTCCCATGACGTGCCTTGGTAGCTCACTCATGCTAACTCGCTGTCTCCCTTTAGAACGCACAGAAAAGGGAAAGACGTTTGTTCATGTTTCACATAAGGATTGTGGATAATGGGCAAAATTCCAAAAAAAGAGAAGTTTTCCTTTTAAGGGTTAATTTCTATGACGGCTTTGTCCAGTCGCCTTTTAACCTTACTGGTCTTTCTTTCAGGATGTGTTCTTAATGATCCGGCGTCACAAGACCACAATCTTCACAGATGCCAAGGAGTCCACCACAGTCTATGAACTAAAGCGTATTGTTGAGGGAATTCTTAAGAGACCGCCCGAGGACCAACGGCTCTACAAAGTGAGTTGACGGAAATATTCAAGATATAGTCGCCTTTATTGTCAATTCAACATGTTTTAAAGACACACAGAGCATCAAAGTTATGTTTTTCTTCTCTCCACGGTGCGATTGCAATAAACAGTCACAAAGGGAGTTGGAAATGTAAAAATGTGTATATATAGGGAATTCAAAATGTAATGGTAAATACAATATGTACTCTTAGAGCCCAAATTGTATTTGATTTGTTTCTGTATTTTTGTTCTACTATCCAAATTGTCAGTATAAATGCCAATGTCGACCTGCTGATTGGAACTAGCACACTTTAACCTTGTGATGTCATAAGCATAAACCATATGCAATAAGGACTGTTTTTGGATCGGTGGTGAATGGACCTCTCTAAGAATGCGACTTCCAAGACTGGACTTTCTGTGGCTGCTGTAAATATAATTTCTGTCAGTAAGTAGTTTTCCTTAAATCAGAACTAAAAGACAGGAATTTAGACACATCAGGTGTCACGAGTGTGCTTCTTGCTAGGCTGAAAAAGAATAAAGATATGGACACTGGCAGTGTTAAGACAAGTTAAAAAAGGGCACATCTACGACAGATGTGGAAAGGACCTGAGAAGGAAAATTGATTCCGGCAAAGTCACAACCACAGAAGATGATAGGCATTCCACAGAAATAGAGGGATGTGAATTGGATGATTCAGATGATGCCACACAAGAAAAATGTAAGCCTGTGTTCTATGAGGACATCGTCACTCAACCCGAGGCTGTGCTTTCCTCAAGGACAGGAGATGTAATGGTTGAGGAGGATGCTGAGTCAGAGAGGGTCACAGATGCTGAGCAAAGGGCCAATGCAGTTGAGCCGCAGGTGGATATTGAGGCTAAGCTCGACTTTGACATCAAGGCAAGGGCTCACTTTAATGGGGACCTCAAAGCGAGGTCTGAAGAGGTTGACCGTGACAAGGAAGCGGAATCTCCAGTGAGCTCTGCTAAGAGGAAGGCAGAGAATAACACCTCACCTGCTAATAAAGCAAAGTTGGATGGTAAAGCTGCAAAGAATATAAACATTGGCGGCAGCAGCACATGTATGTTGAAAGTACCAAAAACGACCATTGTAACAGGAATCTTGAAAGATTAGTTTGGATGACAAGGCAAGCAATGACAAGTCAAGTGAAACATTTAACAGGGTGGAAATTTTAGCCACCTTGCAAAGGAAGACGTGATCAGTGACAATTGCTTAGGACAAATAACACCTGAGACCGATATTTTAGAAAGACTCGTGACTGCATTTTATTATATACAAGAAGTTGAAAATTAAAAAAAAATATGTATTGCTATAATGTTTGGCTCCGTGTTGTTTAATTGTTTAACAATTAGGGGCTGGTGTGTTAGAGCCAAAATTGTATTTGATTTGTTTCTATATTTTTGTTCTACTTGTTACCACATTGTATGGTCAAGAGGGGTTTTTTGGATACACTGTTTAATGCTCGGGTAAAAATGCATGACTGTGACGTTTTTCCGATGATGCTACCGGAACAAAGTACAGTCAAACCTGTCTTAGCGGCCACCTTTATAGAACGGCCACCTGCCTATAGCAGCCACTGAAAAATCCCCCCCAGCAAATTTACATGTTATAACCCTGTGTATAGCAGTCATCTGTCCAACGCGGCCAACGGCCACCCATTTTGTCTCCCTTGGTCAATATGTGACTGCATATAGCGGCCAAATTAACAACTCAAGTAGAAGCTTCATGCATGAAAAAGTTTCGTTTTTCAATCAATGAAGCCGTCGTGTGTAGACTTTAATTACTGAGTCCTAGCTCAGTCACAATCATTCACAAGATCCACACAAACTGTCAGTTGTTCCACATAAAAAAGCCGTCTTCTTTTGAGCTTGCTATTTCCTGGTCAAACATGTAACTTTAAGAGCATTTGCACCAAAACATTACCGCAAAGTAGGCTGGGAACAGGATGTGCTCCCAGCGACGCTACAATAATAAAAAAAAAAAAAACGCTAGTATGCATGCGGCAGCGGGAGCAAAACTGAGTTCGGTTGTACTTAATTGAAGTATTTTAGAATGTACTCACGTTATTTTTCATCAATCCTCATCCACAAATCCCTCAAAGTCCTCATCTTCTGTATTCGACACAAAAAAAAAACGTCTTCTTTTCCATTTGCTACTAGTCTGTTAACTTGTCAGTGTTATTCAGCTCCGAAGCAAAGAAGGAAACTTCTCCTGTTGCTTCTGCCAACTTTATTTATTGAACGCGGCCACCAGACAGCAGCTCAGAACACACACACATCTCTCAGCATCGTCTCTCCTTCCTGCTTGCCCACAAGGCAAAGGTTAAACAAGCCCCACTACATAGCTGTCCAGCCAATGCCTGTAAGAAATGGCACCGTTTATTTCCTGGTGTGCACTGGTCAATACTGTAATGCCGCTTGTTGTGGGGAAGGAGAGACTCACGTCGCCGATGCACTTTAATGGCTTTATTAACAGCGGAGAACACTGCAAGACTTTACATCCACGCCAACATAAACACACTTCCCAACTCTCTTGAAACTCACAGCTAGCACTGAGCCTAGCTCTCCTGCTCGGGACGCCCACCGTCACTTCCTGTCACTTCCTGATGAACTAAAGCTGTAATGACACTGCCGTATAAAAAGTAAAATATAAAAAACAAGCGTAAGACATTACTAGCACAGCTTTGTTCTGTGGGTCGTGGATATATTCTATCAGTTATTATTAAGCCTCTAGCTTCCTTTTAGTAAGTAAAAACCTTGGCTATGATTGCACTACATTGTCATGTAGACCTACAAAGCACACTTGGAAGAACAAGAGGTGAATAAATGTATTGCAACTGATGTGAAACTGATGAGGGGTAGGATTAATTAAGCTTTGCTTCTTCCTACTCCTTTTTGGACATGCAAAATTGTGAATTGTACTATGTGATGTGCTACTGTTTGACTCATGCATGTTCAGGATTAAAACCATGAACCATGATAATAACAAGCCTAGTAGTGCTGTACAACTTTTATCCTCAGTCCGCAGTGCCCTTTATTGGTCAACATTATTATTATTTTTTCCCCCCCTTTTTTTTCCTCTACTGGTCAACATTCAAACTGGACGCCAACCTGTCTATAGAGGCCACCTGTCTATAGTGGCCACTTTTGCAGACTCCCTCTAGTGGCCGCTATAGACAAGTTTGACTGTATAAAGTGTTGGACCGTGGCGGTGGGAAAAAATGTCTGTTGGAATTCATGGATTTTTACATGTTGGATACAGTGAGATGCAAACAGTGGTCTTTTAATGGAAGACAATAAAGCTGCAAGTATGATTTTAAATCAAATACATGTCTGAAGGTTCATTATTGATTTTACCGTCGGCAAACTAGCCACGTGTCAGGCAGATCCTCTGGAAACAAGTAGTGTTCCTGTTACAGATACATGTCAGGACACTACATGTACAATAATCAAAATAAAATGTTAACATGCAACGTTTCATGCGGGAATTCTGTGACTGATTAAGTTGTTGTCTCACAGGATGACCAGATGCTAGAGGACAGCAAAACTCTGGGTGACAGTGGATTTACCAACCAGACCGCCAGGCCGCAGGCCCCAGCTACGGTTGGTCTGGCTTTCCGAATCAACGGCAAGTGGCATAATTGAATCTTTTGTAGAGAAACGTGTTAACGTGAAAACTCCCACTCAAAAAGTTGAGGGCATGCAGACTAACTTGACCAGTCTGGGGAACCTCACGGCATTCGCTTTTTACCTTGTATTGTTTGAACGCAGTGTTGCAATTGTTGCAAGAAAATGTGGGTTTTTTAGTGGTAGGTCTGTCTTCTTGTCTACTTTCTGTTTCAATTTCTGCAACCTGTTTAGGCAGCAAACGAGTTGGGACTAAAATGGTGCGACCTCTAATGTTGTTGAATACAGTGGACCCTCTTTAGGTCAAATTTTGTGATTCTCTGTTGATATTTTTAAGCAATTTTACCCACGGTAAATCATTGAAATTAAAATAATCTGTTCCAGGGTCAAACTGTCGCCTTCAGAAAACATCTTAACTGAAGTTTATTGATCATTTTTGCCATAGGTCTTCTAAAAACAGCAAAGTGCTTCTGTCTTACTAGCGTTTTTGCAGTAGGTCCTGAAAAACACATCAGATCTTTGACCTGGTCTCCTTTCCCCCCAGATGAGATGTTTGAGCAGCTGCACATCGAGGCCTTCTCCAGCCCCCCAGAACTCCCCGATGTGATGAAGCCTCAGGACTCTGGTAGCACTGCCAATGAACAGGCTGTGCAGTGATTTCCCAGAGTCACGGAAGTGTGTGTGTGCAGATTACCTGCAGTGAAGAAGTAGTGGGGTGGAGGATCTGTAGTCTCGTTTCACTTGATGGATGGGGACATTATGGGTAACCACGCCTGTCCATGTTACCTTTATGCTATCACCGCAGCAGCCCCTCCATATTTACTTCACATGTCAGGGTTGGTTTGTTTTTTTTAAAGTAAAATTCCACTTGGGTTCTCCTCCTTCTTTCTCCTCCACTTTGGCTCCAATCTCTTGAGTGGTTTTGAAAGTGTGAATGCAATTGTGTGTATGACTTATAATTATTTTCATTAACATTTTGGGAAAAGTGAAGGTGTAGTAGCGTAGAACTAAAATGCATGTGTAAGGAGTGTGATGTGTAAATGAGAGAAAAACTGCATGACCGAGAGGGCTTTATCTTCATCACCTGTCATAGTTTCCTTACACGTCATGTTGTACACATCTAAAAAAAAGAAAAAAGTATTTTTGTTGAAGTTATTGTCTTTTTGTGTCATCACTGAGTTAGTTCATTGTTTCATTTCCCCACCTGAGACCAAAGCCAGGTACACCTCAGACACCGAAGAAAGTCTTTCCGTCACAAGTCATCTTTTTTGGCAACATCCTAATCCCCTGAATTCCACAAAATACCCTGTAACTGTGAGCTTGCTTAATTAAAGGTTTTCCTTTTGGTTTTTTTACACTTGTCTTTTTTTAAAACAGGTTTTTGCTGACATATTTCCTCCAAATGTCAAGAATCACTGTCAAAAATCCCCTCGTGGAGGTCTGCAAGAATAACTACATTAAAATTAGGACACCACAGTGCCCGTTTTACTTGATGGCATGCCATGTTCTTCGACCAATCTTCGAACTTTACACACGTGCTTGTCAGTCCCCTATATGTGTGTACCAAATTTTGTGGTGATTTGTGAGGTCTTAGAATGGCCCTCGGACTTGCACCGTAATTACATGTAACTTTCAAAAGATTACCATTTAAAAGATGTGTTGAGCTATTCAAATTGTTATTGTTGGTTTATTGCAACTGCTGCAAGTTCATTTGAACTACGCCATAACTTTAAAATAATCAAACATTAAATGAAGTAAACTATATAACATTTGTTTTGCATATTTTGTGTTTTACATTAAATTAAGCAATGTTTCGCCTTTTTCAGAAGCTGTTATTGAAGAATTCAATCACATGCTAAATTAGTCGTTATGGCCCCATTTAATTAATATCTTTTTGTGTAAATAAAGCTTTCAGTTCCTTTGTGGTTTTACCTTGATTTTAAATTTGCATGGCGAACCAGATCTAATGTGCTTGCAGGCTTTTTTGGGCACATCGGCCGCAAGATTCTCAACCCAGTACTATGGGGACGTATTAATATATTAAAATAAAAAACCATATCACACCAAGGTGTGAATGCCTATAGTGACGTCATGTGTACAGGGAATGCGGTCATGGAACTGCATTCTTTCCCCCCTCCTTCCCGACTGTGAGAAGACATTACACAGGAAGAAGGAGGGGAAAAAAAGAGACTGGACGCCCTCCTCCTCTTCCTCCCTCCCGTGTGGGCGAATAACGGTGCTTGAGAAGTTATTGCAGACAGACAATAGCAGCTACACATACATTTATATAGCGCGCTTAACATCCAGGCTGGGTTGTTCCACAATGGAGGATTTGGGTGAGTAGTGTGTGTGTGTGTTCTTTTAAAGCTGGAGGGAAATGTTTAGGTTTTTGGGAAGGGCTGCTGTGCTGCAAGAAATAAGCTGTCTGCTGACTCTGTACTGTTTTTTTTCCATGCAGGACAGCAATGTGTGTGTTGTAGAGTTAACAGTGGCTGAATGAGCCACTCTATTGATAGCTTGTGAACACCCAGCCTCAAGGCTCAGATCCTTAAAGGCTTGTGGAGCATTCAATTGTGGATCTATTGATATCAACAAGTTTAGGTGCTTACTGTATGTTGTAACATCAAGAGTAATGTGAATGCTTCCTCTTGTTCCCAACAAAACATTACTGTATGTGTGGGAAGAGCTTTGCTAGAAACTGTCCTCAAATAGCCCAAGGCCATGCTGCTATTTCCAACAAAGTGTGGGGGATTCATGTTTTTTCATTGTTGAGTGCCACAAAGATGCAGCCAAGCAAAACTTGAGCACATCTGGATTACATTGTCCACTCAGACTGGGTCGCTATCGCCATGTTTGCTCCACTTTATTATGTTCTTTTTCGTCCCACGTTATGCTGAGAACCAGGAGGCCAAGACAAACATTCAGACGGGCCCGCTCTAAATATGGTCATAATTCCCATTGGGAGAAATTCACCTCCTTATATGAGCAGTCTAAGTGTAGAGGCAAAGAGGAGGAGGAAGAGCAGCATGGGTTGTAGATTGTGCACATGATCCCCACCAAGCTGTCGTACCACAACTGTGAATCATCACAGGCAATGGTGAGACTAAACTCTTTATGTTTTGTGTGCAGAAGCAAGAACTATGCTTCAAGCATTTGTAAAGTGCTCAAGAGCTACACAGCGACTCCGTGGAAACATTACAATTAACAAGGGTTACTCAACTGGCGGCTTGTAGGCCACATCAGACCGGCCCGCGAGGTCAACACAAAACTCGAGAACGACAAACATTTTTGTAGCATATTCCAAAAAACGGCAGAGCACACTCATCATATAGAGGATTGGGTGTTTTTGCAGTAGGGCCTCAAAAACAGCAGCACATTTCTGTCGTACAGAGGATCTTTGACTGGTGTTTTTGCTGTAGTTCCTGAAAAACAGCAAAGCACTCCGGTCATATTGAGGATCTTTGACTAGTGTTTTTGTAGTAAGTCTAGCAGAGCACTCTTGTCATATAGAGCAGTGGTCTCCCCCTTCAGACATCTGACTGGAAGTCATGTACCCTGTACACCTGCACATTTAAAAAACAGAACTCACACAATGAGACATCTTTGTTATATTATTAAATATATATTATGACATTATATTAAAAAATCATTTGTCTTATTTTTCAACTGCACACGTAGGCTGCTAGTTTAAAATGGAAAGGTTTTTAGAGGGGTAAGATATCTCCTGGCAGGTTTGTCTTCTGTTTGGTTAATTTATTTACAAGTGGTGACAAGCTGTGGTAAGATGTGGTGAACTTATCATGATGCTCTTTTGCTGCGCTTTGGTTTGCAACAACATGGAAATAATCAGTACAGTGCAACTAATGTTACATGTAAACGCAATAAATATAAACAATTATGAAAACAAAGGCACATAACATACAGCAATCAATAAGGAAATAATTCAATAATTACTGAATGGACATTTGCGCACAGATAGCATGAGATTATGCGCCAAGCAAAAATGCACAGCAGCGCAGAGGTAAGTGCGTCAACAAATGACAGCCTCATACAGCTGAGTAATATACAGCACCACGTAAGGAGACCAGCTCGCATTTAGCCCACAATATAAATGATCTTGAAAAATCTCCAAGATTAAACACTTTCAGGGCACAAAATCATCACCAAACTGACTTATTTGTTCATCTATAGCCCACAGAAAATGAACAGTGCACTGTACTACTTAACTGCTCTGGCTGTTCACACAAGGCGTTCGAGCACATTACGTAAATCTCAGTGTTTGGCGCTAATGTAGCAATTAATTTTTAATACACGTACCCCCTACGGCAAAGTACCCCACTTTGGGAACCAAGGATATAGAGGATCTTTAACTCAAAAACAGCAGAGCACTCCTGTGTTAAAGAGGATGTTTATGTCACTTTTTGCAGTTGCTCCTTAAAAACAGCAGCTCTCCAGTCATATAGAGGATCTGTGACTAGCGCTTTTGCAGTAGGTCCTCAAAAACAGCAGAGCCCTCCTGTCATTTAAAGGATTTTTGACTAGTGTTTTTGCTGTAGGTCCTTAAAAACAGCAGATCACTCCTGTCATACGGACATTCTTTGACTCTCATTTTTGCAGTAGGTCATTCAAAACAGCAGCGCACCCCTCTCATATATCTTTGACTAGCGTTGTTACAGTAGGTCCTTACAAACAGCAGAGCACTCCTGCAGTATAGAGGATATTTGCGTGGGGTTTTTGCAGTAGGTCATCAAAAACAGCAGCACACTACTCATTATGGTGATCTTTGACTAACATTTTTACAGTAGATCCTTAAAAACAGCAGCGCACGCCTATCATATTGACTATCTTTGACTTGTGCTTTCGCAATAGGTCCTTAAAAACAGCAGTTCTCCAGTCATATAGAGGATCTATGACTAGCGCTTTTGCAGTAGGTCCTCAAAAACAGCAGCACACTCTTGTCATATTGAGGATGTTCTCCTAGTGTTTTGCAGTAGGTCCTGAAAACCCGCTCTTGTCATAATGAGGATCTTTCACAAGCAGGCTTGCAGAAGGTCCTCAGAATCAGCAGCGCTCTCCTGTTATATAGAGTATGCGTAACCATATTGCTTCTGTTTTTATTGAAGACTTTGACTTTATTTATGACTATATGAGCTATTTGGTGAGGTAAGGATTAAGGTATTGGTACAGTATACAAAATAAGAATAAGCATAGCCTTCTGAAAATGTGCCCTGTGACTCTGACTCATGTTCTTCTTTATAAAGCTGAGGATGACGTTTGAATTGATGACTGCAATGATGTTTATAAAGAATTCAAAGCAGTCATGCATCACTAGTACACGGGGATGATGTCATGCAGCTCCAAAACTTTAAAAAAAGAGGGTGGGAATTAGTTATCAGCTGCCCAACACGCTTCCTCCTCTGCATCCCTTCTATGCTGGCATGTCTGGACTATTCAATAAGTGTTGTGAGCTCTTATAGCTGCTCTATGTATGTGTCGTTTCTCTTCAGGAGTGCCTGAGCCACTTAACTACCCTCTCAATCCTCGTATTGTTGTCTTTGGTACGTAGCTGTCTGTGCATGTGCTTCTTCTTTTTCCACTACATCTGTCTGCATGGCTGCATGGCCTTTTATCTATTCGGCCATTAAAGTATCCAAACTATTCCCTTTCGTCCCCACTATAGACGCCCTCCTCGCAGATTTGGAGAACACAGGATCTCCTCTTGCCCGGTGTCCCGTCCTCCTTACATCCGAGCCGCCACTGCACGCCGATCCGGCTGAACAGAACCCCTCAGAGGCCCGGCCACCGCCACCAGCCTACACCCCGCAGCAGGTAACGTCACTTTTACACTATTTCAACCTCATCAATCCTGACATCCTGTTTCATCCATAACCGCATAACCACAGGATAATTTGAACTATATCCTCTTCTTTATGAGTTCCATCTCTCTGGACCACATTACATTTTCCCATTGTTCCACAGTCCAGTTCTTATGAAGTATCTCTTCCCACATTAGCAGGGGAATCCTGGATCCCGAAGCAGAATTTAGACTCATTGCAAGTTATCGCAAACGCTTGATTGCAGTTGTTTCTGCTAAGCGTGGCCCAACTGTCATGCTTTGCTTGTCGCTCTGCTGCCGCCTGTCTGCCATTTGTCCGCAGTGCACCTCAGCCGGCGTGGGCGGAGACGCCAGAGCGCACCTGCGGGCAATCAGCAATCTGGACTCCTTTTAAGCAAGGCAGCAGCATCTGATCCTTGCCAGATTGTACTCCCTGACCTCCTGTTCCTTGCTCCCGCTCAGTCCGGCTCCATTACCCTTGCCCTGCTCTCTGGCTCATTACCTTTGCTTGCATTTACCTGCTCTGTACTATCTTAGTGTTTTCCTGTTGGTTTGCCTTCAGTGTTTTTTGTTGTTACTTCTAGTTTTTTTCCTGACAGCCTTCTGCTGTCAGTGTTTTGTGTTTCTTACCCGTAGTGGATTTTCCTTTGTTTGTACTTTGCCTGTTTGGACACCTTTTGTTATTAAACTTTATTTTTGTATTTAGAAGTTGCCCTCGTCTTGCGTTGGGATCCTACTTTTCTTGCTGTGGCATCCGCCACTCCTGACACCAACAAGTTATTAGGTTTAGGAGGCAATCACTTTTTCACACAGGGCCGTGTAGTTTTAGATTTTTTTTCTCCCTTAGTAATAAAAAGTTTCATTTAGACTGCATTTTGTGTTCAGTTGTGTTGTCATTGAGTAATTTAATTTGTTTGATGATCTGAATCATTCAAGTAAACACTTTTCTTTTTCTTTTCTGTGCGTTCTAGATAGCCGCCTTGTGCTGGTAATTTTTCACTAAGAATGGACGTAAATGGGATTCACCTATTCAAAAAACCCCCTCCAAAAACCACCGTTAATATACCGTGACCTGCATATTAACCAAGCTATAGCAACATTGTTATTGTGGGAGCTAACACTGAGGAACTACTGTTCTGGCGTAGCAACACGGCTATAGATCGACTGTGTATAGCTGTGATATCAAGCACTATGTGCTCCATGTATCAGAATCGCCCAGGACGTCTTCCAGTTGATTTGGGGTAGGTGGAAAAAGGCTTCTACCACTGCAGGGTTTGTTAGCGCTAACAATTTATTGTTGGTTGTGATGCAATCTCTCGGAGCACTGTCCTCCTCGCCAGACACACAAAGCTTTTCCATCGATGGTAACACTCATCCATCAGTGTACATTCTGTTAACTCTCTTTTATGATATCATGTTGTATCAGACTGTTTCTGCAGCAATGAAGTCCTCCCAAAACTCCAACCCAGACAAACTATACAGGTAATCTCCATGCATGGACTGTCTGCTCAGCTTTTCAACATTTTTTTGCAAAGAGTCTTAATTTATGTGTTCATCATTCTTACAGCACAGTGTGTAAATCACGCTCTCCCCGCTCAGCTGATCCTCCTGCTCCAGCTTCTCCCCCAGCCTTCTCCTCTTCCTCGTTGTTGGGGGGAGGTCTGAGTGAACTGGACCATCTTCTGCAGGAGCTGAATGCAACCCAGTTCAACATCACAGGTCAGTGTGTGTTTCTGTGTGTGTGTGTCGTGGAGATGAGCCGAGTCTTTTCTTATCACCGTGATGTTGTGCTTTCAGATGAAATCTTGGCACAGTTCCCTACTTCTAAGAAGGATGACAAGATAAAGGATAAAGACTCCAAGTAACAACACATGCATGTCTACCTGTACCGTAACTCCTTTAATCATAATTTATTGTGAATTGAAAGCAGGTGATAATTACAAAGAGGTTGTTATATATATATACTGTAACTAATACATTTTAACTTTAAGAATGGTTTGGGGTGCATGAGAAAGTGGAAAGGAAAACCTAGCTCGCTTTCTTTGACCACATGTTTTTTTTATTAACAAGTATATTTCACAACGCAGCAGCGACAGAACCAATCCTGTAATAGCTGTAATCCATTAATACCGTGGATGATTCACTGCAAACAACGGTACAGCAAGGAATACGCTCCCAACATTTTGAAGTGCATGCAGAGATAGATCTGATGGATGCTGACTGCTCAGGATAGTTCAATTGCAGCTACAATAATTATTCGTTTATCATGGTTAATTGGTTCCAGACCAGACCATGATAAGTGAATTTCTGTGAAGTACGATTCCTTTTTTATGAATGGAATATGTTTGTTGTTAGAGCATAGAAACCCTGCTTACCCCTTCTCTATACATTTTTTAACATTATTAGAGCCCTCTAGACATGAACTAACACCCCTATAGTCACCTTTACACTTGTATTACTGTAACGGATGCCAGCCTGTGAGGCAGTGCAAGTGTACAAGTGTAGTGTTGGTAAAACCTCACTCCCTCTGCCTTAAGAGCTGCGCTGAACACGCGGTGGACAGTCTGGGCTTTTGGCCGTGTGGTCAGTGCTCTCACCTCCCATTACGAAGGTCCTGTGTTCGAGCCCCGGTGCGGGCAGTGCGAAGCAGCGCGGGTTACATTACCCAATACAGGAGACATAATAAGAGTAAATAAGCCATCTGAGACATAAATAAGACTCGTGCTTGTGTGTGATGCTATAAGTGTTTTCCCCAGGAGATCGGAGTGGCAGGCGAACAGAAAGTGATGTCGGTGGTATAGATTTGAGTATTAGCTTGTTATGGGTTACGGCCGTAACGGTAGGCCGTGTTTTAATCAGGGATGTTTATTAGGACAAGGAACAAGGAACACATGCTAATATGACCTCAGACCCGTCTTCCTTCACATAACTGTTGTTTAAAGAAAACCTGTTCAGACTGGTTGTTTTTGTAATCAGAGGCAATTCTAGTGTCTGTTGGGGACCCTTTGCATAGCACCACTGCTGTAGAAGTTCAAGGTTTGTCAGTTGGGGCCTCCAACTAGGCTGAGGCCCCAAGTAGCTGCCTGCCTATCCTGGTGGCAAGCAGCTTCCCTGATCGCAATTGTTTATTTTCATCCGCTTGTGTTCCAGCTCTGCAAAGCCGTCGGCAACGTCTGCGACACTGGAGTTGGACAAACTGATGGCTTCGCTGTCCGACTTCCGGGTTCAGAGCACAGTAAGGGTTCCCAAAATAACACTGTCAGTATTGCAATAAATACACTATGTTGCATTGTAAGTCAACTAAGGGTGGGCGATACTGCAAGTTTTGGAATCCATCTGATATTAAGTAAATACAGAGGCAGTGCTTGAGGTAAGGGCAGGAAGGGGGAGGTGCTCAGAGGAACTTCCAGAGATGTCAATACAATCAATACACCTGACTTTGTTATTGAAGATGGTGTTGTATGGCGACATCATAATTTATAAAAACAACAATATAAGACTATTGCATTGTGTATATCAGCAAAATTAAAACATAATTTCCCCTTTGTTACGTCAATATTGCAAAACAACTAAACAAAAGCAAAAACTACTATTGATTCTTACGCAAATCCTTAGCTTTTTGCCTCCAAAGGCCTCCTTTGTCCAAACCCTGAGTTTGTCCATCCATCCATTTTCCATACGGCTCCCTGAATTTGTAAATAACAAACATAAAAAGTGTAACAATATGAACAACACAACTAAAAAACAGATAGTCAGCAAAAGACAACTATCGATCTGATACTGATACTACCCTTGGCATTGGTACCATTGTTATTTGGATCGTCCGCCCTTCCCCACAAAACCTCACTCGCTCCAGGAGAGACTATTTAAGCCTGTGTGACTAATGAAGACCTTTACTTGACCTCATGATGCATTCACTGTCACCAGATTGTGTCTGATGATAGCAATTAGTCTCAGACAACGAAGATCCACATTGTTCAGAATCGCTTCTGTCTGGCAAGTGACTAGCAAGCACAAGGGGATGTATTCTCTGCTTAGATTTGTGTTCTTTATGATGCAAAATGGACAAATACACAAAGTATTCTCCATCATCACCACTCTGTCTTTAAATACAGTTCATTGTCCAATTGTCTCGCTGCAGCCAGCTGTCAGTCCAGTCATCACAGCAACAGCGACAACAGCAGTTGTACCACAGCAGCCAGCGGTCCCTCCACAGCCTTCGTCAGGCGGCTCATTGGACAGCATGCTGGGGCTCCTCCAATCAGATTTGACAAGACAAGGAGTTCAAACTTCCTCCAAAGGAAACTGTTCAGCCTGTCAGAAGCCAGTCGTGGGACAGGTGAGCAGGCCACAACATTAGGTACACCTGCAAAATGACGTCCAATCCAAGAGGTCTATTTGCAAACAATATATTTATTATGATGGATTTTAAATGGATCCTGGCAGTGCTCTTGTGGCTGTTTTGAATGAATACAGGTCAGCGGATATTCATTTTTCAGACATTTTAGAATTGTCATCTCTGTTCCTTTAATTATTCTCAAATAACTAAACCACACAAAAAGCCACACATTGTTCCTCGCGACAAATAATGTCCCATTGAAAATATAATTTTTGATCCCACCTTTATCTCATTTGTCCACTCGATGGTGCTACTTTTTCCTATCCAAAGCATGCGGCAAAATTTCTCACCTTTCTCACTCCAAGGGTGCCTTGCTACTGACATAATACGGGTGTGTCTCTCTTGATGTTCAATATTATTTTTTTAAAATAAAAAATGTATGTATATATATAGGAGTTAAAATCTCAAAAATAGAACTAGATGATGGCAATCTCTGAAGACATTGCGTGTGAATGCTTAAGCAGGATAAAAAGATGAAGGGGAAAACAGAAATGAGCAGGAAAGTCGTGGATGTCGAAATGCAGAATGAATATAAGAATATTTAGAACACAGAGAAAAAAAGTGGAATCAACCCAAAAAAGTAGAGCAGGATTACTGAATAGCATGGTAGTGCTAAGTGTCTGTGTATGTTGATACTTATGCAAATGTGAAAAAATGCTACTATGCTAATGTAGCATTCTAGCGCTAACATGTTAACACCTAACATGATATCACTAAGTGTTTTTTAGTTTCGACTCATGAAAGTGGCTAAAATCTTACTATGCCAATGTTAGCATGTTAGCAATGCTAACGTTAGCGTGCAAAACCTAGCATAGCACTGAGTGTCTGTCAATGTTAAAGGGATAGTTTGTATTTTTTGACATGAAGTTGTGTGACATTCCCCATCAGCGTGTACTATATCAACAGTGACTTACCCCCTCATTTGGTCCCGTGAGTCCAGTTCTGGTCTGATTTCCGTCACAAGGAACGTAGTTCTGCTTAGTTGCTGGGCCATTTAAGTAAAGAGTTTGGCTTCTCAAAACAGTATGTCTTCAAAAGAGTAATAAATTTGCATCATAAAAATGCCTCCTCAAAAAAATCCGACCTCACAAATCGCTGTCATACAACTTCATGTCAAAAAGTTTGAACTATCCCTTTAATACTAATGAAAATGGCAAAAAATGCTACTGTGCTAATGTTAGCAATGCTAACACGCTAACTTTAGCATGCTAACAGTTAACATGATAGCACAAACTATTCCCGAGTGAGCGGAACCATTTGATGCTGGACTGGTTTGAATCGGTTGAAAAATGAAAGAGAAGTTAGAGGACAAAAAAACGGCGAATAAGAATGATCAAAGCACCTGGTTAGAATTTTTCAAGTGTGCACACAATTAATATCTGATGTGTATATTTCAGAAAGAAGTACAATTTTAAAAGACTGACTTGTTTAAAGTGGAAAAATTATAATCTAGTTAAGGCAGTTGGCAGATGTGTGAGTGAAAGTCGGTTACTCGAGTGCTTTTAAAGGAAGTGTGACATCCTCTCACTGTTTCCTTCATCCAGGTGGTGACAGCTCTGGGGAAGGTGTGGCATCCTGAGCACTTTGTGTGCACAGAATGTGAGGCAGAGCTGGGCAGTCGCAACTTCTTTGAGAAGGATGGCCGGCCGTACTGCGAGTCTGACTATTTCACACTCTTCTCCCCTCACTGTGCGCATTGCAACAAGCCCATACTCAGTGTAAGAGGCCTCTAGATGAGTTTTTGCATGCACAAGCAGCTTCTGTTAATATTATTCCTCTCTTCATCAGAAAATGGTGACAGCTCTGGATAAGAACTGGCACCCTGAGTGTTTCTGCTGCGTCAAATGCAGCCGCAGCTTTGGCGAGGAAGGTATAAAAAAACAGCAGCTTACGTCCTGTACTGCACCAACACACAAGATTCACAATGACAACAAACCTCACTTCCAATCTACTTGTCAGGGTTTCATGACCGTGAGGGCCAGCAGTACTGCCAGCAGTGTTTTCTGACGCTGTTTGCCTCCCGGTGTCAAGGCTGCAGCCAGCCTATCCTCGAAAACTATATCTCAGCTCTCAACTCTCTCTGGCATCCACAGTGCTTTGTATGCAGGGTGAGTGTTTCTCCTGGACATGCAGACCATATACAGAAAATATCAGACATATTTTATATGTAACACTTATCCCAAGGAGAGTAACATTTGTGCTTATTGTCTATTCAAATAGGACCAAAATTGAAGACAAAATGAAGGAAGGTGTCACAAATATTGGAGCTAAAGTACAGTAGCTCTATTTTGTAAATAAAATAAAATAAACACTATTCTTAGATATATATATTATTATTCTTATTAATATATTTATTTTTTATTTTATTTTTCTCTAATGCTCAGTAGATCAAAAAATTCCATCAAGGTCAAATAAGCCTAATTTGTATTTGGATTATCAAATTTTGGATGAATGCATTTTTCATGAAGAAAGTGAAGAAAAAAATACTTTAAAAAAACCAAACTAAAACACTCAGTGAATTCACTGGGAAATTAAATAAATAATTCTATAATTAAAAAAAAACATTTGAAAAAATGTAATAAACTGATAAAATGCAATAGCAGACAACACAATGCAATATGTTATTATTATGCCATTATTATTATTATTAATACTATTACTGTACTACTGTATTATTGTAATTGAATTAGGATTTGTGAATTTTTCACTCATATATTAAAGAAAATACTGGAGTCGCAACTTTTTGTGCACCAAATATAAATGGTTCTTTATTAGGCCTTGGCTTAACTTTAACTACTTAACCTTGAGTTAAGTAGTTAAGGAAATTAGACACCCAATGTAGCTGTGACTCCCAGATTACCATGGTCCTGGCTAGCTTCCTGCATTTAAAGGTTTCAAATGTCTTCCTCCTCTCACCCCCAGGAATGCTACAGTCCCTTCGTCAACGGCAGCTTCTTTGAGCATGAGGGCAAGCCGCTGTGCGAGGCCCACTACCATCAGTCGCGAGGCAGCGTGTGTCAGGCCTGCCAGCAGCCCATCCTGGGCCGCTGTGTCACCGCCATGGGCGCCAAGTTCCACCCACACCACCTGGTGTGCCACTTCTGCTTGAAACCTCTGAGCAAAGGCTGCTTCAAGGAACAGGAGAACAAGCCCTACTGCCACCCATGCTTCATCAAACTCTTTGGTTAAGGACATGATCCTCCACCAAGTGAAGAAGCATTTTTACATTTTTATACTGTGGAAATGAGGGTGGTCTCTTTATACTGAAAGCGATTAAACTGCTCCTAATCATTTCTTTTTTTGCAAATAAAGTGGACTGCATTAAGGTTGTCAGTTTGAACTACAACTGAATTAGGCAAGCCAAATGTTATTTTTTACATAATGTACTGATTCAAATGGAATTTATTGCGGAAGATAGAAAAAACGAAAATAATATAACACATACATGCCCTTTATATTCATGAATTTCTGATTATTTTTTATTTGCAAAGGAATATCCAAGAGACGAGTTGTTTTTCATCGCAGAAAAATAAGCATTACTGCAGCTGCCTTCACATTGTCAACCACTGGCATATATACAGTATGATCAGTAGGACTAATTAATATCGTTCTTTCACAAATGCTGTATGCACTTTGCCAAAAACTCTTGCAAATTATAAATAAATACATTTTTTATGCTGTATCTTTTGTGTTTTTATTTTAAGGCCACATTTGATGGATTTTGTTTTTCGCGAATCTCATTACATTATGAATTGGGGAGGTCCCATGTAATGCTAATTGACCACCAGATGTCGCTAGCTGCATACTAAAATTAATTTCAGCAAAACTTGGCAAGAAATACATTTGAGATTTGTAGGCAATAAAAGTACAGGACGATTCGAAAACAAAGCAACATTTAAGAAAAAATCCACGTGGTACGTGCGTGACTCGTGATGACGTAGGCACGTTTCATCAAGCACACAGGTGAGGTCAATTGAACAGTAATGAGACTCCCAAACAGTTTGACCCAAGGCGAAACACGGACAAAAGTCACCGTGGCTTGTTAGCTTTAAAGGGAATACAAATACCTCCAAAATACACCATGAGTGATTCAGAGCACCAGCAAGTAAGTCAGCAACATTGTTTAAAGTAATATTCGTCTAAAGTTGGTTTAATTGGCCACTTCCGGTTAGCTAATGGCTAATACTGAAAATACAAGTTACGTATCTCCAAATAAAGCACCACTTCCTGGTTTTGTGTCACCTGACTTTGTATTGTATAATGTTAAATACCATCATAACACCAAGGTGGCTGAAGAAGTAGAAGAAGAGTCCCAGCAGCAGCTTCAGTGGCCTGAAAATGGAGATGCCTGGAGTGACGAAGACGTTGAGAGCAATATGGACTGCGGGTTTTTGCAGGCCATGGCGGAGGAGGATGAGGAGATCAACATCTACAATGAGGAGACCTTTGGCATGGGTGTGTTGATGCGACATAAGTAGGAGCATTGGAATGTACCTAAATAAATGCACAAAACATCATCCCAACTCCAAAAGACGTAGGGGTCAATGCTTTCACCATTTTGGCACATTGTTCAATTAGAAATCTCAAGGCACACCCATGAGGGCAACAGGTGGATACAGAGGTGAATTATGTACTGTACCTCCTGCCATCTAGTGGAAGAGCATTTCATTGTTATGCCTGTTGCTAAGAGTTGCTGGCATAGATAGATGAACAAGGATACATTTGTAGTAAACTTAATTTTTAGATCAATTAAGTCAGCGGTGTTCAAAGTGTGGCTGGCTTGTGGTTTGATTTTTATTGGCTGCCATTTTTGTGGGAATGGCCTCTGGCCAGTCATTGGGAATGGCCTGTGTGAATTTACATTTAACATACATCATACATATATTGTGTCATAGTCTTGAATACTCTTATGCGTCACACAATTTGTATTCCTTTCTTTTACTCATTTTTGTTTTTCCGCCACCTCATTAGGCTTGGGCATTCACACGCAATGTCTTCAGACATTGCAATCATCTAGTTTGAAAATAAAATTCAACAAAAAAACAGTAAAAATGGGTAATACAGCAAGAAGGCACAATGTGAAAAGAAAAAGCTGAAATGTTGACACTGACTGAAAGCATAAAGCTAAATTGTGTAACTGTTTAACAAAATATAAGTACCAAAGTGGCTTCTTGCAGCCTTTAATTTTTCAGTATGTGAATTAAGTGTGGGTAATTTCCCTCCGCAAGCCTGATCTCTGATCTAGATGTGCATTTTTATAGGGAATACGATTTTCTTTTTAAGACTTTTTTTTTTTTTTTTTTTTTTTTTTTTGCAAACTGCTACCTTTTTGTGTTTGTGTTAGACGTAGACGCACAGATGATCCCAGATGACCCTAACTACACCCTCCTCCAGTTTGGCAAGCCGCTGCCTCGGCCACCGACGCCGCCACCTCCACCAGACCTTAGACCTGTGTCCCCGGAACCGCCATCCCTTCACAGCTCGCCCTCCCCTCCCAGAACGTTCCCCCAGTTTGTGCCCAGGCCCCCCACAGGGCAGCGGGTTAGAGGGCGAGGGCATAGGAGGGGGCTGGGTAGGGGTCCCATCTTTGAAGACCCTGCTGTGATGAGGATAGTGGAGGGACGGCCGAGCCTCAAGGTAGAATTGACCTAACTGTATGAGATTTGGGCCACTCGCCCTCCAGCCTCTTCTGTTTTTAATTGCAGAGTCTTGATAGCGCCATAGTGGACTGTGGGAATGTCATGTACCACCGTTCCTTTGATGAGGATGTTAGTACCTTTTTTCATATTCAAGTTACATTTTTTCTCACTCATTTTTGAGAGCCTGTCTTTTTTTTCCCTCTGCAGTGGTTGGCACCATCTTATAGGAAGAACCGAAGAATCTCTGGTTCAGTACTTCAGGTGAAGTTGGCAGAAGTACAGCACCTGTCTTAGAACAAGGGCTTAGACAATGACTTGCCTAAATACACTTATTTTTGTCCGTCTGTTTCTTAGGACAGTGCAATAATATGTGTAATTGAGGGTCATAGAGGCAGAGGGCAGCACCTGACCTCCAACTTCCTCGATCCTGCATCTTCCTTCAGGGGCAGGAGAGAGGTTGAATCAAGGGGCCCCTACTCAAGGCGTCAGTTTGGCCTGAGAGACCAGTCACAGGTGGAGAATTCCGTTTATGAAAGCGTATGCACCCAAATGACTACCTTGACATTTTTACATACACTTCAGTATTCAAGTTTGACATGTTTCTTGGCAGATGCATGCACCCATGGTACTCGGAACCCCCTTCTCACGGCAGCCACTAACCCAGAGGCAGCACTACAATCAGGTGTTAACTTGGATCCAATTTATTCTAATAGAATCTTGTCCTAATTCTTGTCATCAGACAGGGGGATTTATGTATCCCACAAACCGTCTGTGCCCCTCCACACCGCGGTCCTTCACTCCTAAAATGATGCATCTTCGCTTCGGGGCCAACTCGCCAAGGCCGTCCTCCTTCTACAGCCCCTCAACTAATCAGGTGCAGCACTTCAGGTGTGTGATGACAAATGTGGAATAAATCCTGAATGTTTTGGTCCTAAAAATATTCATAGTACTGGAAAAAATGCATTAACTTATGAGTACAATAATCAGTACCCCATTAATTCTCAAACTGGTTGTGGGGTTTTTTGTTTTTTTTTTATATGAAAATTCACACATTCAAAAGCTAAAATGTTATGGCAAGTGGAGGAAGCAAAAGCGATTCTCATACTTTGTCAATGTTTTTCTCTTATGTGCATTAACATACATTTTTTGACATTGTGCTCTCTTGACTGCAGATATCCTGGACCAGTCACCCAGCTCCACCCACAACATAAACGCTTACTTGGCCAAAAACAGAGCATATTCCAGAGGTGGGCAAATATGACTTGCTTAAACCATGCATGATGATGGCTGCATGAGTCTATTTCTTGTTAATGGACACATTTTTGTAGAAAAATGGAGGGCTGGGATCCTTACTGTAATCTGATGACAGCCAAAGAGAAGGAGTGGATCATTAGGCTACAGATGATCCAGCTGCAAAGTGAGAATCCATACCTTGAGGATTACTATTATCAGGTATGGGAGGTCCATGTATTTTCTGTATTATTAGTGCATATTTATAAGTAGATTATTCATTTGCATTTGTTGACATACACAGATGGCTTTTTTTGTGAGCAAGTTGCCAATAAAATGAGCTGAGTAAGACTAGCAAAAAAAATGCATAGTTTTATTTTCAGATTACAAAGGACATTACAATATTAGTGTGAAGTTTGAATGTAGCCAATAGCCGAGCGCATTCATTTTTACCTGTATTTCCTGTTTGTGGCATCTTCATAATCAGCCATCGTACGGCACTGCATATTTAATCATCTTTCATTATCGTTCATTCGTGGATTACCTCTGCGTTTAGACTATCTAAAATAGCTTTTTAAGGGTGTCTCTATTTGTGGTATTTCACCAATCGGTGGTGGGGGGGAGGGTCTCAGAATGTAACTCCTGCTCATAGTACTGTCTGTCTCTTAGGAGTATTACCGGCGAGTAGAAGCAAAGCTGGCTGAAGAGGAGCTGGGCATCAGGAGCAAGAGGGAGCCACCCAAGCTGACAACACCTTACATAAAACAGACAGACGCATACACACCAGGTTACTGTTGATGCCATTTTATTAGGATATCATATATTCTGTAGTTTTGTAGGAATTGTGATGACATTTGGGAGATTCATGGCTGGTAAGGCACTGACTCCTTTGGGGGTCAGATTTTACACAGGTATAGCAAAGTACTGTCTGCGTCTCCTTTTTTTTTTTTTTTATTTTATTTTTTTTTTCCTGCAGTTTGTCCAATCAACAAGAATGTCACACGTACATTAAAGACATTACACACGCTATAGAAAGTCAGTGTATAAAATCTTTCTGCAAAAACATTTGGCGACATGCTGGAAAACAGGCACGCTCCACACAACCCAAGTACAGCTCGGCTCCATTGATTGGGAAATACACAAATACAGCAATTTTAACAAAATGTTCTGATTTCCATCATACAGAAAATGTGTAACACATCAGTGGATATTTATTTTATTTTATTTTTTTTCTTCTTCCAATGCCTCCCGGGACCACATTGAACACCCTTTGTGTCAATAAATAGGGAAATTGTTCTTTTTCCAGCTGAAAATGAGTGGGGATCAATTTTGTTCTTGCAGTGGTACACATTGAAGGTTCCCTGGGTCAAGTCGCTGTATCCACATGTTACTCTCCTCGCCGCGCCATTGGTGCTGTTCATGCTGTCCAAGCTCAGGGTCCACTAGAGGTGACCGTTGCCATCGTATCAAAGTGCATCCTCTTTCCTCCATGACTTAAACCTATTTCTTCACTGCAGGATCAAAAAGACACCCGACGGCAGCGATTAGAGGTCCTTAGCAAGATTGAAAAGGTTGAGCAGCGATGAAGAAAACTATAATTTCTCATCTTCTCTCACCACCTTGACCCCTATTCTTCCTTTCAGCTATTCATCGTTCTGTTAGAGGTGGAGGAGACAAACAGGATGAAAACGAAGATCTTGTCTGATGTTGAAGAGAGGAGGTTGATGGAAAAGACCCAGAAGAAGGTGGAGCACATCTTCTCCCAAATGCAGCACCATGACACTTTGTGAGTTACTGATGTGAGGACGTGTGGTGGAAAGGTGATACTTCATTCCCTAAATCAATTGTTGTAGAGATTTAGGAGGCGAGTTTCTTCCATTCCTGGTTGTCTCAAAGGGCAAAAAGCTCCTTGCCCGTCTCATGCCGTTCCTGAAGCATGACTCAGCCATAGAGATCTTGACGATTGTGACCTCCAACCTTCCAATACTAATGAGCAGAGACACTGAAGAGGTAAGGAATGCTGTTTATGGAGAATTGAAATTGTAGTTTGATAGTGTTTGTGTTTTAGACCCTTCCAGTGCTCTACCCACCTCTTCGAAATGTGATTGGCGGCTTGACCTTCAGTCAGCTGATTGGGATTCTCAGAGTTCTGACATCTGAGACGTCCGCCAACGAGTGCCTCTCACTAGCGTGCCAGAACAAGGTCTTTACACTCCTGCTTGGCTTTTATTGTGAACGCTTACTGTTAAATTATAAGTGTTAATGCTGAGACAAGCAGATTATGGACAAATACACAGCTGGAATGTTTATCATAACACGTAGACGCCATATTTGCATCCTATTGCCATGACACTGTGTGCTCGGGTGTCCAAACGTCCACATTTTAACTGATATATACATTGACATTTTTCTTTTGTAAACCCGCTAAAACCACCCCATGCAGATATGCTAAGTTGTATACTGTAGGTGAGAGAATCAGTATCTAAACCTTTTCTCATGGCATTCGACTTTTTTTTTTTGATTGTTGTTGTTCCCCCCCCCCCTTTTTTTTAGAATGTGCTACAAGCCACTAAAACGAGATGCGGACTGCGCTTTGATCACACCTGCTCAAAAAGTTTTAACCAGTGTTTTAGTTTGCTGTTCCAGTTAAGCTTGACAAAATTCTACATTTCCAAAGAAAATGACAAGTTTCTGCCCGTCATTTCAGTTTGGCCTGTCCTTGCTTTACGCTTTGCTGTCCCATGGAGAGAAGTTGTTGTCTTCTGGTGTTCCACTGGAGCCCAGCATTGGAGACTTTGAGATGTGGTACTACTTTTAACTCATCTCCACTCAAAAGGTGATAAATTAATCAGTCTTAAATGAATGAGACGCCTCTTTCTGTTGACTTTCAGGACTGACACAATATTCCAGGTGGCGCGACAGCTTTCCCAGTGTTCGCTGGTGGAGCCACTCCTCCTACCCTCCAACCTGCTGACACTCTTCTGCCGCTACCTGGACAAGCGCACGGTGCATCAGCTGAAAAGCAACATGGAGTAAGAAATCTGCCTGTGAATATTCTCATTCAATCAAGTCATTGTATTCTCAGGGCATTCAGTTGATCGCAACTGGACTGTTCAGGTTGTTAGACGTTCAACCTCTCATCCAAGCAGGCTTCATCAGTTCATGCTCAAAGACTAGGTGGGACACACACCAGTCAGACTAGATAGGACAGCTCTAGACTAAGAGTTTGGTGCAAGATCCCATCTATTTATTCTCTAAAGGAGGAGGCAGGTCAAGACATGAATGGTTGGCTCTTTAGGGGTGTCATATGATCGTTAAGATACAATGGAGTGGGGTCTCTACCCGCCAACGATGGTCATTTGGGTGGTATCACCTTCGTCTGCATCTCATTCAGATGTAATGATGGTCATGGACCCACCTGAAACCAAGGTGGCTATGCCTACTTTATTTGGAAGGGATGAAAGGAGAACATTGTATGTGGGAGAAAGATAGTGTTGTAGATTTCCCCCCCCTTCTTTTGAAACCATCCTTCTTTATCAGAATGTGTACATTTGTCCTCGAGTGCTCTTTTTCTTTGAGGTGCAGGTAGACCGCAGAGCCTTGACCTGAAGAGTTAGCCCATCTGTATTGTGCCATGCGTGCATGTTCAGTGTCTGCTTTGTTTCCCCAATGTAAAAATTGGTGCATTCCTCACTGGACAGTAAGAAGTCCTCTTACTGACGGCAAATGGATTTAACTTCAAAGTGTAACTTGTGTGTTTAGGTCTGCAACAGGATGCCTAGCACTTCCATCCTGAGATGGATGGAACCCAAGGAGAGACCCTCACGCCAAGTGGCACTGGCACAAAAGACTTGCCATTGTTTATTCCAACCAAAGCTATGTCATTTGTATATTTTGATTCTTATTCCTAGCCCCCCTTCTACCTCACATTTGTGCACACCCAGAAACTGTTTCCCTTTTTTTCATTTTGATTGTCTTTTATTTTCCTCTGGTCTCAAGCAGGTTCAATTTAGTGTTAATTACGCTGAAGTCTGGTTCCTGTCCATATTTATATATTTCCAATCAAATTGCGTTGGATCAGAAATTGGTGAGTAGGTTGATTGTATAGTAATTGATGTACAGCCAAACCTATGTTAATAGTAATCACTAAGGTTGTTGAGGCATGGCCCCATGCACATTAACCATGCAGTTTTCAGTTTTTTTTTTTTTTTTTTTTTTTTTGTAGAAAGGCATGACTTGTGTATACATGTAATGTATTTGATGTGGCCTTTTATTTATTAATTTGGAAACGGCAATCATTTAAATCACACCCTTGTAGAGCACTTGCAATATAAATAAAAAAAACATCTTTAAAAATTAAGTTTGGTGTAGGAAATTAACGATTTGGTTGTTTTCTCATCACTTAATTTGTAATTGGAAGTTATGGCTGCAGTCCAGATTTACCATGGTTGTTAAAGTATTTACTTTTAATCAAACTAGTTAGTGTTCTTTGTTGAGACGCCTGTGTGCGACATTCCTTGAAAAACATCTTCAGCAGGACACAAGACAACTTCTTTGACTTCTTTTTATTGGATAAACAAAGAATAGCCGAACACAAGCCCTTTTTTTTTTTTTTTTTAACTCTCCCTAATGCAACATCATAGATTTTACATTGAAATCCTAGCTAAATGATAGGTAAGCACTGTACACCATCTTTTAAGTGATTTTTCATTCATCTTGTGCTAAATGTGATTCTGAGTTCACCTGCCGAAATGACTAATTTCTGTTTTATAAGCCGCCACTTTCTTCTCAAACTTTGAACCCTCCAGCTTCTACAGCTGTGTGGCTAATGTGGTCATGTTTTAATCTCGTATACTTCAGAACTGCTACTAATTGTTTAAATATGCGTTGTGGGAAAACGCTATTACTAACGGCAAAAAAAGTTCAGGAAACAACCAAAAGGCGCAGAGAGGCCACCTTTCTTGGAGTTAGCGAACCCTGTTGCTCTCATTGAGTGGACCTGGGTATGCATGCACACTGCAGTTTACAGTGAGCAACAAGCGCAATTTTTATACTAAAAGCAAATGTAAAACATTGGGTTTGGATTATTCAATAAACACTAAGTATACCGCCAAGATTGCAAAGCATGTTTAATGAAAACAAAAAGGGAAGGTAACAAAAGACGGTAGTTATTGGAATTTGTGCAGCGATCGCGTTGGCACATACCTGCATCCGCCAGGACGCACTACAATGACTCTAAGGCAGACCATGATACGCCGGTCCCATTGTACTGTGGTTCTTATGAAGTCCAGAGCAGTAACTTCAGCCGAAATAGTGTAACATCCAGCCATTCCCCAACTGACCCTACATAAAACATATGCAATGTACGTAGCACCACAGGCGTACACATCCGCTCACATATACTATCAATCAATAAAAGGAAATACAGATACAATAAACCATATAAAACAAAACACAAAATGCCATGTTCTCTCGGAGATGAATAAAGTTGCTATCCTATACGTCTAACACTGTCGCAAAATAGGCGGCTGGATGGAGATGCCTTTTTGTTTATGGCGGGTCGCAACCAACCTTTAGGTGTATATTGCCACCTACTGTACTGGAATGTAGAGGCGGTCTGCACCTGCGTAGTGACAACCCGGTAGTCACAATCTTCCATATGAGAAATCACGAAGAAATGGGTATGATTCCGCTTTCAAGTTAAAGGCGATCGATTTGACTGTCAATGGAAGGAAACATGGCTGCTTCGCGTAAGCTTAGCAACAATGAATGTATGGTCACACGTTGAAGACTGCAACATGAAAAGCTGACGCAAAGCAAAACGACAAAAGCTTTCAAACGTAAGAAAGTCAGATAGCCTAAACTAGAAAACATGTTTCAAAACTGGTTAAATACACAGCAGACAGCCGCATGTGAAGAGCAACTTTTGCATAAGTCTGTCCGTGGATACGGCACGGAGCAGAAAACGCTATCAACTGGTTTCGAAAGGCTGGACTACTGCCAGATGCAGAGGACACACAGTGTGTGATGAAGAATTATGACTTCAATTCTGACGCCTAAAGAGGAAGAGTTTTGTGGTTTTAGGGTCCCAAGAGGACGGCGATGAATGCCTTTTCTGGTAGGCTACTGTTATCTATGTTACATCCACTATTTGACACTGTTTAACTAGCAGACTACTATTCTGAACTGTTTAAATAGCCATGTTGCACCATTCTTTGGCACACACGGTTTGGAAAATGTATTAAGTTTTTTAAATATGTTTTTCTGTGTAGTCAATTTCCCATTTTATGACGTGCACGCCTCCGACGTATAGTCCGGTGTGGCTTACATATGTACAAATCTTTTTTTTTTCTCTAAGTTTAGTGGGTGAGGCTTATACACCAGAATTTACGGTATCTATGGACATGTTAGTGAAGCCCTTTAATTGATGTAGCAAGTGATTGGAAGTTGCACAGCCTGGATATTGGCAGTTTGTGCAGAAGCCAAGTATGTGAGAGGTCTGGTTGGACTGGGAGGTGAGACGTTAACCTCTCCTTGACCTCATAAGAGGAGGATTTGGACTTTGAGTGAGGAATCTAAGTTAAAGGTGAGATCTTCGTCTTTTTTTTTTTTTCTTTTAAGTTTTTTTACCTTTTTTAAAACATGCAAGTGGTCTCACCCTTACCTAGTGTTGTAAGTGCATAGGCTGACACCATAGAAACAGAAAAAGATCCATTCATTTCACTGGACTATCCAGCGATGTCATGTCTGTCATAGTGAAGCTTGAGGTTGAATATTTTTCAGGGCCAAATGTGGGAATCTCTGTTGTAACCCTTTTACACAATCTGCCCTTCTAAAAGATGCTTTTATTGTCTGCATGTACACAAGGGAAGCCAAGCAGCGTTTATCTATCACTGTCCAAATGGTCTCTCTTTGCTTCTCCAACTCTGAGTGTTGATGTGCTTTAAGTGCCCAATTAGTCACTTTGTGTGTGTTTGTGTGTCTACAACTCCGTTGTGTGTGATGGGAGGGAGTCTGGAGGGTGGGATGGACACCTGCAGCCAGAGTGTATAAGAGACCCTCACCATCAGGCGATGTTGGACACACACCTTCATCTCTTCATCCTTTATATATATTTTTTTTCAGGTCCACCATGAAGGGATGCTTGCAGCTTCAGAGTGTGCTGATCTTGTGGCTGGTCCAGTGTGCTAGCACTGGGGGTGAGTACAAAACACACCTAATATACTTCCGTGTCCTGTTTGAATTTTGGTCAGAGTGAATTGAAGGTAAGTATGACGGGTCACTTAGTCTATTGTGATGTAAAATGGCAAGTGGATATACATGTACTTGGTGTAAGCAACTCTTTACATGTGGACACTATATAAGTCAGTGTCAAAATTGTAAATGATGTCTTGGTACGTAGTTTTTAGCACTCTCAAAGTGCATCCATTTCAAATACTTGGAAATCCCCCTTATTTTTTCCTTTAATTTTTCCACAACAATAATCACTTTTAAAAGTTGAATACCAGTCCTGTAGAATACTTCTTTCATGAGATGTTTGTGTAAAATTGTCTTTTTTGTTTGTTTGTTTGAGGGGGGGAAAAAAGTTTCTACTGCCTTTATAGTGAAGCATGTGGTTTAAGTAAGGTACCAAATATGGTTCTGATTCCTGTAAGGGGCCATATTATCCACTTACTCAGCCATTTTGTATAGAATCTTTTTAATACACTCTTTGCAAGTATAGAAATAGGACATACATTTAATTTTAGATTGCTTGTTGAAATTCTTTTTTTTGTTTGTTTTGTTTTTAATACATCTCTTGTGTGTTGTGCATAAGTGCCTATTGCTTAATGATCCAGCCGGTGATTTGAGTATTGACATATACAATTTAATTTGGTGTGATGACAAACGAGTTTCTTATATCACATATGATGTAGGTCTTGTTTTTGTATGTGAATTTTAATGTTATACTGATTTAAATTCCAAGGGTAAATTCAATATTGTACTCTAGTTACCAGAGTGGCGACTGGTACGAACCCAGTCATGGCGGCGAGCGCTCCAAACCCCAGCTGCTATGCCTCTGAAGCTACATTTGTTTTAAATGTTGACATGCTGTCCCATTGGTTCTTCTGCGCTTCATTCATTCAAGCACACTTGTCGTCGGCGCGGCCTTGTAGCGTGAGTGGTTCACTCTGCTTGCAGTTGCAGGTGCCGACAGACTGGATGAGATAAATGTCTTTCGAATGCTCTGGTTTGCCTGTCAAATTTCAAACTATCCTGTTAACCTAAAATCTTAGCAACTGCCCCAGTGTTGTCCTTGAGCCATATATTCTCTTTTTTCCCCCCATGCGCTCAGGCTGCATGTGGAAAATCAAAGGCAGCGGAGCTTGGGTTGCAGCAGCCGTCTAAATTTAACATTGCACTGTGAGGAGGCAAGAGAATGGGTTTTACTGCTTGTACACAGTCACTGCATTGACTACACTACTACTTCCCAAAGAGCTTCCAAATCCTCAACCCACAGTTAAGAGTTTAATCTATGGACCAAAGTATCGGGCACGTCAATCTAGTCGAGTTTGCTTTAATTCTGCATATAGCTTTGTTCTCCATCTTCCCAAGACATTTTGGACAATTGTATGCTTCCAACTAATGCCTTGTTTATTTAAAATAACATGTAATGTGTTCAAGGTTATGGAGCTGGAGTATCAGGAGTAGCCAATGGCCAAGCACCACATTTTGATGGTCAGTCAACATCTGTGGATAGCAGATAGAAGTCTTATTTTTTCTGTTATGTTTAAAGCTATAATGGCTTCTTTTTAGGAAGGAGACCTCACAATGGTGGAGGGGTTGGA